>NW_006945545.1:0-607 GCF_000164805.1 Carlito syrichta | reverse complement strand
CCAGATTCTCTTTTCATTCCCAGCAAGATGTCTTGATCTTCCCTGGCGACCTGGATTCCAAAACTCTGTATACAAATAGACAGATGACCAGATGTTTCCCAGGCACGTGCAATCCATGATTCTTGGTTACCTTTAAAGGCACGTGCTAAATAATTAGCAACCTCAAAACACCCGGCCCCTATCCAAATAGAAGGACAAACGGAAGTTTTAGGATTACAAGGTACATCTTAAGACGAGAGTTACATACAAATATGGTGAGATGATTCATTGGGTCCTGGAATTTGGCCTTAGTTGTCCCAACAAACCCAACTGAATTGTAGGGACAGATTCTTGGTTACAACAATCAAGAGGACCAGAAGTTTGCTGGGAATCTATAATGACACAATTGTTATTTCCAAGTGGCAAGTAGCCCTGAAGAATTTGGAGAACTAGAATCCCAGATTCCAGATTAGCCTTTATAAAGTGGTCCTGTAGAATTATTGGATTGGTAATTCCCAAAACCTGGATTCTTTTTGTTCTCAGGATGATGCCCTGACGTTACCTGGAGATGTAGACATTCAAACTCTTACATTCCAATACTCATATGCCCACAAGTTTCCCAGGGACA
>NW_006945544.1:0-596 GCF_000164805.1 Carlito syrichta | reverse complement strand
TTTACTCTGGGATTTTCAACTTAGGAGGTGGAAAGAATTTGTTATGCTATGGTAAGATGATTGATTGAGTATTAGACTCTCACAGAACACACTGAACCATATTTACCCCGAGAACTTTGGGTGTTTAAAGTGTGGGAGTGTTGAGCTTCTGCCATTCGACTTGATTTAGTCATTTTCTCCAGAATAGTTCTGGTTTATATGCAAACACAAGAAATTATTAATTGATGAGTCTAAATGTTACCTTATGCAATAATTTTGACAGGACTTTTTATTTGTGCCATTCGTTTTCTTTTCTCTCTCCCTCTCCCTCCACCTCTCTCCCTCCCTCTTCCTTCCCTTCCCTCCCACCTCCCTCCAACACCAATGTGAATTGAGCTCTGGGGAAATATACAACTCCACTGGAGGAACAGACTGCAGTTAGGCATTTCTGGTGAACTATTTTACACATAGGTCATAGGTTATGCTACTTATGAACCCATTCTTTTATGTTTATGAAAGAAGCTCTGATAACAGTTCTTTGGTTTCTTCTTTTTTGGGGGGTGTGATCCTGAATAAGAACTATATGTTTTTTTTAGAATCTGTAATTCACCCTTTTT
>NW_006945543.1:0-13776 GCF_000164805.1 Carlito syrichta | reverse complement strand
CGTCGAGATGTTTCCTGTTGCCCTGGAAATTCAGACTCTTGTATACACATAGAAAGATGACAAGAATGTTCCTGGGGACGTGGAATCAAAGATTCCTGGTTCCCTCACAAAAATAACTCATAAAAAATGTGACCACCTAAACCTAAAGTCCTAATTCCAAACAGCTGAACCACCAGAAGTTTCTGGAGTACGAGGTAACACTGAAGTCAGAGCTTACATACAAAAAATCCGAGGTGATTACTTGTGTCCAGGAATCTGGCCTCACTGGTTCCACATATCTAAAAGGACTTGTAGTGCCATGTTCTCGTTCACAACTATCAAGAGTACCAGAATGTTGCTGGAGTCCTGGAATGATTGATTCGTAATATCCACATAACAAACAGCTCTTAAACATAAGGGGTGCTCCAAGTCCTGATTCTTGTTTAGCCCTTAGCAAGACACCCTGTAGATTTTTGGGACTGAGGACTCATGTAAACAAGAATCCTTATTCATCATTAGCAAGAAGCAGTGCAGTTTCCTGTATATGAGGACTCCTATTACCCAGATTCCTGCTTCATTCTCAACAAGACACCAAGACATTTCCTGGAGATGTAGAATTCAAGTTGTTTGGATATCAGTAGAAAGAATCCCAGAAGTTTCCTGGGGAATTGGATTCCAATATTCCTGGCTCCATTTAACAACACAATATAAATTTGGGGACCTAGAAGCCCAGATTCCTGATTAAATCTTATCAAGAGGCCCTGTATTGTTGGCGATTGAGAACTCCAAGAACCCGGATTCCCTTTTCATTCTCAGCAAGATGCCCTGATTTTCCCTGTCGATGTGGATTCCAAATATCTATACAAAAAGACAGATGCCCAGATGTTTCCTAGGAAGGTGGAATCCATGATTCCTGGTTACCTTTAAAAATACGTACTAAACATTTGGCAACAGCAAAGCCCTCGATCCCTCTCAAAATAAAAGGACAAACGGAAGTTTAAGGACTGCAAAGTTCATTTTAAGACCAGAGTTACATCCAAATATGGCAAGGAGATTCTTTTTATCCTGAAATTTGGCCTTAGTTGTCCTGAAGAACTTAACGGAATTGTAGTACCAGAAACCCGTTTACAACTATCAAGAGGACCAGAATGATCCTGGACTCCTGAAATGACTGATTTATAATATCCACATGCTAAATTGCTCCAACACATGAGTGAGCTCAAAACCCTGATTCTTCTTTGTCCCTTAACAAGATGCCCTCAGAATTTTTCGAATTGAGCACTCGTATTTCAAAGATTCCTTATTCTTCCTTAGCCAGAGGCTGTGTAGTGGCCTGTATATGAGAACTCCCCTTTCCCAGATACCTGTTTCAAAACCTTGATTCTTGTTTAGCCCTTAGCAAGATGCCATGTAGATTTTGTGATTGAGGAACCGTGTAAAACAGATTCTTTATTATTCCTTAGCAAGAGTCCGTGTAGTTTCCTGTATATGAGAACCACTATTACCCACATTCCTGCTTGAATCCCTGATTCTTATTTAGCACTCAGCAAGATGTCCTGTATAATTTTGGGACTGAGGACTCATATAACCCAGATTCCTTATTCTTAGTAAAAGGCCGTGTAGTTGCCTGTGCATGAGTACTCCGTTTCCCCTGATTCATGCTTCGAAACCATGATTCTTGTTTAGCCCTTAGCAAGACGCCCTGTAGTATTTTTGGGATTGAGAAACAAGTGTAACCAAGATTCCTTATTCTTTCTTAGCAAAAGGCCATGTAGGTGCCTGTATATGAGGACTCCATTTCCCCAGATTCATGCTTCAAAACCCTGATTGGTATTTAGCCCTCAGCAAGATGCCCTGAAGTCTTTATGGGATTGAGGACACGTGTAACCCAGATTCCTTTTTCTTCCTTATCAAGAAGCCGTGTGTTTCCTGATATGAGGACTCCCATTTACCCAGATTCCTGCTTCACTCTCAGCAAGACGCCAAGACATTTCCTGGTGTCCTAGAATTCCAGTTGTTTGGATATCAAGAGAAGGACTTTCATAAGGTTCTTGGGGAACTGGAATCCAATAATTCACGTTCCCCTTAACAAGACCTCTCCAAAATGTGGAATCTTCTAAACCCAATGTCCCAATTCCCACCAACCCGACCACAAGAAATTTCTGCAGTTTGGTGTACCCTGAATCGAGAGATTTTGTACCAATATGCAATTTGATTTCTGGGGTACCTGATTATGATCGTAGATGTTCCTAGGACACAAAACGAATTGGAGTTCCAGATCCTTGATTACATCTATCAAGAGGACCTGAAAGTTCCTGGGGATTTGTAATGACAGACTTAGGGTATTCACGGAGCAAGTAGCTCTGAAAAATATAGGAACCTAGAAGCCCAGATGGCTGGTTAAACCTTATCAAGAAACCATATAGATTTCAGCGATTGAGGACTCCCTGAACCCGGATTCCCTTCTCATTCTCAACAAGATTCCCTGATTTTCCCTGGCAATCTAGATTTCAAAATTCTGTTTGCAAATAGACACATGCCTGGCTGTTTCCCAGGGATGTGGAATCCATGATTTCTAGTTACCTTTAAAAATATGTACTACATACTTATCAACCTCAAAACCCCCGGCCCATATCAAATAGATGCACAAACGGAAGTTTTAGGATTACAGGGTGCATCTTAAGACAACAGTTACATACAAATATGGCAAGATGATTCCTTCAGTCCTGGAATCTGGCTATAGTTGTCCCAAGGAACCAAACTGAATTTCTTGGGACAGATTCTTGGTTACAAAAATCAAGAGGTCCTGAAGGTTGCTGGGAATCTATAATGACACGTCATTTCCAAGTGACAAGTAGCTCTGAAGAATTTGGAGAACTAGAAGCCCAGATACAGATAAGCCCTTATAATGGAGCCCTGTAGAATTCATGGATTGAGGCCTCCCATAACCTAGATTCTTTTTTTATCAGGAACACGCCCCAACGTTTTCAGGCAATGTATAAGTAAAAACTCTTACATACCAATACTCATATGCCCAGAAGTTTCCCAGGGACCTGTATTCCAAGGTTGCTGGTTCGTCCTTAAAAATACATCCTAAATAGTTGGGAACCCCTAATCCCATATTCTGAATACCAAAACGAATGTCTAGCAGTAGTTTCTTGACTTCTAGGTAATCCTGAAGTCACAGATCACGTTAAAAATGGCGAGATGTTTCCTTGGATTGTGGAATCTGGCCTTCCGGACCCTGTGAAACAAGCGGACCAGTAGGTCAGATTCTCAGTTACAATTATCATGAGGCGCAGCAGATTCCTGGGGATTGGTAATGCCCAATTGGTGGTATGCATATAGGAGGTAGCTCTGAATAATGTGGGGACCAGGACTCCCAGATTCCAGATTAGCATTTAGCTAAGTCCCTGTTGATTCCTATGTATGAGCAGTGCTTTAAGCCAGCGATAAGTTAGCAATTGCCCAGATGTTTGCAAGTTACATGGAAAGCGAGTTTCCTGGTTCCTCTTTAGTAACACGTGTAGAATCTTTCAAGGGACACAGTGACCAAGATTCCTGGCTCATTGTAAGTAACACGCCGAGATGTTTCCTGTTGTCCTGGAAGTCCAGACTCTTGTATGCCCATAGGAAAATGACAAGAATATTCTTGGGGATATGGAATCTAAGATTCCTGATTCCCTCCCAAAAATACCTTCTAAAAAAGTTGAACACCTAAACCCAAAATCCTAATTCCAAACACCAAAACCACCAGAAGTTTCTGGAGTATGATGTCACACTGAAGTCAGGGCTTACATACAAAAAATCCGAGATGACTACTTGTGTCCTGGAATCCGGCATCAGAGGTTTCGAGTATCTAAATGGACTTGTACTGTCAGATTCTTGTTCACAACTATCAAGAGTACCAGAATGTTGCTGGAGTTCCGGAATAAGTGGTTCATAATATCCACATAACAAATAGCTCTAAAACATGAGGTGATTAAAGCCCTGATTCTTGTTTAGCCCTTAGCAAGAAGCCCTGTAGATTTATGTAACCCAGATTCTTTATTCATCCATAGCAATAGGCAGTGCAGTTTCCTGTATACGTGGACTACCATTACCCAGACTCCTGCTTCATTCTCAGCAAGACACCGAGACATTTCCTGGTGATGTAGAATTCAAGTTGTTTGGATATCAATAGAAAGACTCCCAGAAGTTTAATGGGGAATTGGAATCCAAGATTCCTTGTTCCCTTTAAAAAACACCCTAACAATGTGGGGACCTAGAAGCCCAGATTCCTGATTAAACCTTATCAAGAGGCCTGTAGACTTCGGCTATAGAGAACTCCAAGAACCCGGATTCCCTTTACGTTCTCAGCAAGATGCCCTGATTTTCCCTGTTGATGTGGATTCCAAAACTCTGTATACAAAAAGACAGATGCCCAGAAGTTTCCAAGCGACGTGGAATTCATGATTCCTGGTTACCTTTAAAAATACGTTCTAAACATTTGGCAACTGTAAAACCCTCGGTCCCTCTAAAAATAAAAGGACAAACGGAAATTTAAGAATTACAAGGTTCATCTCAAGACCAGAGTTACATCCAAATATGGCAAGGTGATTCTTTTGTTCCTGGAATCTGGCCTTAGTTGTCCCAAGGAACCTAACGGACATGTAGTGCCAGATAACGTTTACAACTATTAAGAGGACCAGAATGTTGCTGGAGTCCTGAAATGACTGACTAGTAATATCCACATGCTAAATAGCTCTGAAAGATGAGGGGAGCTCAAAGCTCTGATTCTTGTTTGTCCAGTAGCATGACGCCCAAAGAATTTTTCGGATTGAGGACACATATGACCCAGATTCCTTATTCTTCCTTAGTTAGAAGCCATGTAGTTTCCTGTATATGAGGACTCCCATTACCCAGATTCCTGCTTCATTCTCAGCATGACGCCGAGACCTTCCTGGTGACCTAGAATTCCAGTTTCCTGGATATCAAGAGAAAGACTCCCATAAGGTTCTTGGGGAACTGGAATCCAAGATTCCTGATTCCCCTTAACAAGACCTCCCCAAAATGTGGAGCCTTCTAAACCTAATGTCCCAATTCCCACCATCCCAACCAAAGAAATGTCTGTAGTTTGAGGTAATCTGAATCGAGGGATTTGGTAGCAATATGCCATTTGATTCCTGGGATACCTGCTTATGGTTGTAGATGTTCCTAGGACACAAAAAGATTTGTAGGGCCAGATCCTCAATTACAAATATCAAGAGGACCAGAAAGTCCATGGGAATATATAATGACTGATTTAGGGTATCCACGGAGCAAGTAGCACTGAAAAATGTAGGGATCTAGAAGCCCAGATTGCTGATTAAACCTTATCAAGAGGCCCTGTATATTCTGGTGAATGAGAATTCCTAGAACCGGATTTCCTTTTTGTTCTCAGCAAGACGTCCTGATTTTTCCTCGTGATGTGGATCCCAAAAGTCTGTATACAAATAGGCAGATGCCCAGAAATTTCCAGGGACGTGGAATCCATGAATCCGGATTACCCTTAAATGTACGTAATAAATATTTGGCAACCTCAAAACACCCGGCCCATATCCGAATAGAAGGACAAACGAAAGTTTTATTATTACAAGGTACATCTTAAGGCAAGAATTACATACCAATATGGAGACACGATTCTTTGGGTCCTGGAATCTGCCCTTTGTTGTCTCGACTAACCCAACAGACTTGGTTGGGTTAGTCACATTCTCGGTCACATTCTCGGTTACAATTATCAATAAGACCAGAAGGTTGCTGAGAATCCATAATGACAAAATTGTCATATCAAAGAGGCCTGTAGCCCTAAAGAATGTGGGGAATTAGAAGCCCAGATGAAATAATTGCCCTTAAAACGTAGCACTATAGAATTATTGGATTGGCAACTCCCTTAACCCAGATTCTTTTTTTATCCCAGTAAGTCTCCAGGACCTTACTGACGACCTGGAAGTACAAACTCTTATATACCAATACTCATACATCCAAAAGGTCAGCAGGGCCATGGAATCCAAGATTGCTGGATCCCCTTTAAGAATACGTTCTCAATATGTGGGAACACCTAATTCCAAGTTACGAATATCAACCTGAAATTCCAGCAGTAGTTTCTGGATTAGGAGGTAAACCTGAAGCCAGAAATTACATTAAAAATGGCGAGATGATTCCTTGGGTTGTGGAATCTGGCCTTACAGCCTCCTGCAAAACAAGTGGAGCAGATGGCCAGATTCTCTGTTACAACTCACAAGAGGAGCAGCTGGTTCCTTGGGATCAGTAATGACAGATTTGTGGTATGGATATAGGAATTAATTCTGAAAAATTGGGGGACAGGTTTCCCAAATTCCTGATCAGCATTTAGAAAATCCTGTAGATTTCTAGGTATGAGAACTACTTTAAGCCAGGGAAAAATTAGCAACTGCCCAGAAGTTTGCTGCTCACATGTAAATTGATTTTCCTTGTTCCATATTGGAACGTGAGTGGAAACTTTCTGGGGACATAGTGTCCCAGATTCCTGTTTCGTTCTCAGCAGAACGACCAGATGTATCCCGGTGCCCTGGAAGTTCAGACTCATGGCTCCCAATAGAAAAACTCCAGAATATTCCTGTGGACTTGGAAACCAAGACCCTGGTGCCCTCCCAAAAATAACTTTTAAAAATGGTGCAACATCTAAACCCAAGGTCCTAATTCTGAATAGCTATTCTGAATAGCTGAACTACCAGAAGTTTCTGACATATGATGTAACCCTGAACTCAGGGCTCACATTCAAATAACCTGAGATGATTACTTGTGCCCTGGAATTTGGACTGATGACTCGTGTAACCCAGATTCCTTATTAGTCCTTAGCAAGAGGCCGTGAAATTTCCTGTATATGATGACTCCCATTCCCCGGATTCATGCTTCAAATCCCTGATACATTTTTATCTTTTAGTAAGACTCCCAGTACGTTTTTGGGATTTGAGGTCTTGTGTAACCCAGATTCCTTATTCTTCCGTAGCAAGAGGCAGTGTAGTTTCCTTATATAAGGATTCCCATTACGCAGATTCCTGCTTCATTCTCAACAATACGCCGAGATATTTCCTGATGAACATAGAATTATAGATGCTTGATATCAATAGAAAGACTCCCGGATAGTACCTGGGAACTGTAATCCAAGTTTCCTGGTTCCCTTTAACAAGACATCGTAAAAATGTGGAATATTCTAAACCCAATATCTCAATTCCCACCAGCCCAAGCACAAGAGATTTCTGTATTTTGAAGTAACCTGAAGCGAAGGATTTTGTAGCAAAATTTCATTTGATTCCTGGGGTACTGGATTATGACTGAAGATGTTCATAAGAAACAAATGGAATTTTAGGGTCAGATCCTCGATTACTACTATCAAGTGACCGGAAACATCTTGGGAATCTGTAATGAGAGATTTTAGGTATCCACGCAGCAAGCATCTCTGAAATATGTAGGGACCTACAAGCCCAGATTCCTCATTAAACCTTATCAAGAGGCCATATAGATTTCGGCGATTGAGGAGTCCCTGAACCTGGATTCTCTTCTCATTCTCAGCAAGATACCCTGATTTTCCCTGGCTATCTGGATTCCAAATTGTATAAACAAATAGACAGACTCCCTGCTGTTTTCCAGGGACGTGGAATCCATCATTCCTGGTTACCTTTAAAAATATGTACAATGTACTTAATCTCAAAACCCCTGGCCCATATCAAATAGATGCACAAACGGAAGTTTTAGGATTACAAGGTACGTCTTAAGACAAGAGTTACGTACAAATATGGAAAGATGATTCTTTCAGTCCTGGAATCTGGCTTTAGTTGTCCCGAGGAACCGAACTGAATTGTAGGAACAGATTCTTGGTTACAACAATTTCGGGACAGATTCTTGGTTACAACAATCTAGAGGACCAGAAGTTTGCTGGGAATCTATAATGAAACTTGTCATTTCCAAGGGACAAGTAGATCTGAAGAATGTGGAGAACTAGAAGCCCAGATTCCAGTTAATCCCTTATAATGGAACTCTGCAGAATTCATGGATAGAGGCCTCCTGTAACAAAGATTCCTTTTTTTTTTTAATCAGGAAAATGCCTGTACGTTTTCTGGTGACGTGGAAGTACAAACTCTTACATACCAATACTCATACCTCCAGAAGTTTCCCAGGGACCTGGAATCCAAGATTGCTGGTTCCCCCTTAAGAATATGCCCTAAATATGTGGGAATCCCTAATACCATATTCCGAATATCACAAAGAAAATCCAGTAGTAGTTTCTGGACTATGAGTTTAACCTGAAGCCAGAGATCACATAAACAAATGGCTAGATGATTCCTTGGACTGTAGAATCTGTCCTTAGAGGTCCCTGTGAAACAAACAGAGCAGTAGGCCAGATTCTCAGTTACAGCTATCAAGAGGCACAGCAGGTTTCTGGGGATCGGTAATGCCTGATTTGTGGTATGCATATAGGACGTAGCTCTGAATAATATGGGGACCAGGACTCCCAGATTCCAGATTAGCATTTAGCTAAAGTCCCTGTAGATGTCTAGGTATGAGCCTACCTTAAGCCAGAGATAAGTTAGCAATTGCCCAGAAGTTTGCAAGTTACATGGAACCCGAGTTTCCTGGTTCCTCTTTAGTAACACGTGTAGAAACTTTCTAGGGACACAGTGACCCAGATTCCTGTTTATTTCATAGCAAAATGACGAGAGGTTTCCTGGTTTCCTGGAAGTCCAGACTCTTGTCTACCCAGAGAAGGATGACAAGAATATTCATGTGGAGATGGAATCCAAGATTTCTGGTTCCCTCCCAAACATACGTCGTAAAAAATGTGCAACACTTATACTCAAAAACCTATTTCCGAACAGCTGCACCACCAAACGTGTATGGAGTATGAGGTAACACTGAAGTCAGGTCTTACATACCAAAAATCCGAGATGATTCCTTGAGTCCTGGAATCTGGCATTAAGGTTCTGAGAATCTAAATGGACTTGTAGTTCCAGATTCTCGTTTACAACTATCAAGAGTACCAGAAGCTTGCTGAAATCCTGGAATGATTTATTCTTAATATACACATACCAAATAGCTCTAAAACATGTGGGGTGCTCGAAGTCCTGATTCTTGTTTAGCCCTTAGCAAGACACCCTGACGATTTTTGGGATTGAGGACTCCTGTAACCCAGATACTAATTCTTTCTTAGCAAAAAGCCGTGTACTTGCCTGTATAAGAGGAGTCCATTTCCCCCGTTTCATGCTTCAAAAACCCTAATTCGTGTGAAGCCCTTAGCAAGACGCCCTGAAGTTTAGTTGGGATTGAGGACATGTGTAACCTAGATTCCTTATTCTTCCTTAACAATAGACAGTGCAATTTTCTGTATATAAGGACTCAATTACCCAAATTTCTGCTTCAAAAACCTGATTCTTGGTTAGCTCTTAGCAAGACACCCTGTAGATTTTTGGAATTGAGGATTCATATAACCAAGATTCCTTATTCTTCCTTAGCAAGAGGTCGTGTAGTTTCCTGTATAAGAGAACTCTCATTACCCAGGTTCCTGCTTCATTCTCAGCAAGACGCTGAGACATTTCCTGGTGACCTAGAATTCCAGCTGTTTGGATATCAAGAGAAAGACTCCCATAAGGTTCTTGAAGAACTGGAATCCAAGATTCTTCCTTCCCCTTAACAAGACATCCCCAAAATGTGGAATGTTCTAAACCAAATGTCCCAATTCCCACCAGCCCGACCACAAGAAATTTCTGTATTTTGTGGTAACCAGAAGTGAGGCATTTTGTACCAAAATGCCTTTTGATTCCTGGGGTACTGGATTCTGGCCCTAGATGTTCCTAGGGCACAAATGGATTAGGAGGGTCAGATCCTTGATCACAACTATCAAGAGGACCAGAAAGTTCCTGGGAATCTGTAATTACAGAATTAGGGAATCAATGCAGCAAGTCACTCTGAAAAATGTAGGGACGTAGAAGCTCCAGATTGCTGAATCAAGGAGTCCTGTGGATTCCAGGGAATGAGAACTCCAACAAGCGGATTTCCTTTTCATTCTCAGCAAGATTCCCTGATTTTCCCTGGAGATGTGGATCCCAAAACTTTGTATACAAACAGAAATACCCAGAAGATTCCTATCGACATGGAATCCATAATTCCAGATTACCCTTAAAAGTATGATACATATATTTGGCAACCTCAAAATCCTAGACCCCTATCCGTATAGAAGGGCAAACGGAAGTTTTAGTATTACAGGGTACATCTTAAGACGAGAGCTGCATATAAATATGGCAAGAAGATTCTTTGGTTCCTGGAATCTGACCTTACTGGTCCCGAGGTACCCAACGGAATTGTAGGTACACATACTAGGTTACAAAAATCAAAAAGAACAGATGGCAGCTGAGAATCTATAATGACATAATTGTCATATCCAAGAGGCCAGTAGCTCTAAAGAATATGGGGAAGTATAAGCCCAGATTCCAGATTAGCCCTTATAAAGTGACCCTGTAGAATTTTTGGATTGGTGACCCCGTAACCCAGATTCTTTATGTTTTCAGGATGACGCCCAGACGTTACCAGGCGACGTGGAATTACAAATCCTTATACTCATATGCCCAGAAGGTCCCAAGGGTCCTGTAATTCAAGATTGCTGGATACCCTTTAAGAATATGTCCTAAATATGTGGGAACCCCTTCTCCCAAGTTCTAAATATCAACCTGAAAGTCTAACAGTAGTTTCTGGATTATGAGTTAAAACTGAAGTCAGTAATTACATTAAAAAATGGCGAGATGATTCCTTGGGTAGCGGAATCTGGCATTACCACTTCCTGCGAAACAAGCGGAGCAGATGGCCAGATTCTCAGTTACAACTAACAAGAGGAGCAGCAGATTCCTGGTGATTGGTAATGACAGATTTGTGGTATGGATATAGGATTTAGCTCTGAAAAATGTGGGACCACGACTCCCAAATTCCTGATTAGCATTTAGAAAATTCCCTTTGGAATTCTAGGTATGAGAACTACCTTAAGCCAGGGAAAATTTAGCAACTGCCCAGAAGTTTGCTGCTCACATGGAAACCAAGTTTTCTCGTTCCACATTGGTACCATGAGTAGAAGCTTTCTGGGGATATAGTGACCCAGATTCCTGTTTTGTTCTCAGAAAAACGACCAAATATTTCTTGGTGCCCTGGAATTCCAGACTTGTGGCTCTCAATCGAAAGATGCCAGAATGTTCCTGTGGACTTGGAATCCATGATTCCTGTTGCCCTCCCAAAAATACCTCATAAAAATGTGCAACATCTAAACTCAAGGTCCTAATTTCCAATAGTTGAAATATAAGAAGTTTCTGTGGTATGAGGTAACCCTAAACTCAGGGACTGCATTCAAAACACCCGAGATGATTACTTGTGTCCTGGAATCTGGCCTTAGAGGTTCCAAGAACATAAATGGACTTACTGGCATCTTTTCATTTTACAACTATCGAGAGGACCAGAATGTTGCTGGACTTCTGGAATGACTGATTCATGATATCCACATAGGAAATAGCTCTGCAAAATGTGGGGACGTCGAAGCCTGGATTCTTGTAGGCCTTAGCAAGACTCCCTGTACATTTTTGGTATTGAGTACCCGTGTACCCCATATTCTTTATTCTCCCTTAGCAAAAGGCCGTGTAGTTTCCTATATATGAGGTCTCCCATTCCCCAGATTCCAGCTTCGAAACCATGATTCTTGTTTAGCCCTTAGCAAGATGTCCTGTAGGTTTTTGGGATTGAGACTCGTGAAAACCAAATTCCTTATTCTTCCTTAGCATGAGGCAGTGTAGTTTCCTGTTTATGAGGACTACCAATCCCCAGATACTAGCTTTGAAACCCTGATTCTTGTTTAACCCTTAGCAAGCTGCCCGGTAGATTTTTGGGATTGAGTATTCATTTAACCCTGAATCCTTATTCTTTCTTAGCAAGAGGCTATGAAGTTTCCGCTATATGAGGACTTCCATTACCCAGATTCCTGCTTCAAAACGCTGATTTTTGTTTAACCCTTAGCAAGACGCCACGTAGATTTTTAGAGTTGAGGAATCTTGTAAACCAGATTCCTTATCAGTCCTTAGCAAGAGGCCATGATGTTTCCTGTATATGAGGACTCACATTCCCCAGATTCATGATTCAAATCCCTGATACTTTTTATCCCTTAGGAAGACTACTTGTAGGTTTTGGAGGTAGAGGACTCAGGTAACCCAGATTCCTTAATCTGATGTAGCAAGAGGCCATGTAGTTCCCTGTATATGAGGACTCCCATTAGCCAGATTCCTGCTTCATTCTCAGCAAGACACCGAGATATTTCCTGATGAATGTAGAATTCTAGTTGTCTGGATATCAAGAGAAAGACTCCCATAAGGTTCTTGGGGAACTGGAATCCAAGATTCCTGGTTCCCCTTAACAAGAACTCCCCAAAATCTGGAGTCTTCTAAACCCAATGTCCCAATCACCACAAGCCCGACCACAAGAAATTTCTGAATTTTGAGGTAACCTGAAGTGAGTGATTTTGTAGCAAAATGCCATTTGATTCGTGGGTTATGGCCGAAGATGTTCAT
Source organism: Carlito syrichta (assembly GCF_000164805.1). Classification (NCBI taxonomy): domain Eukaryota; kingdom Metazoa; phylum Chordata; class Mammalia; order Primates; family Tarsiidae; genus Carlito; species Carlito syrichta. Next base: position 1,204 of record NW_006945543.1, on the reverse strand, counting down.
AAGAAACAAACGGACTTTTAGGGACTGATCCTTGATTACAACTATCAAGAGGACGGGAACATTCTTGGGGATCTGTAATGAGAGATTTTAGGTATCCAAGCAGTAGTAGCTCTGAAAATATGTAGGGTTATAAAAGCCAGATTCCTCATAAACGTATCCAGAGGCCCATATATATTCAGCGATTGAGGACTCCCTGTCCCCAGATTCCCTTTTCGTTCCCAGCAAGATGTCTTGATCTTCCCTGGCGACCTGGATTCCAAAACTCTGTATACAAATAGACAGATGACCAGATGTTTCCCAGGGACGTGGAATCCATGATTCTTGGTTACCTTTAAAGGCACGTGCTAAATAATTAGCAACCTCAAAACACCAGGCCCCTATCCAAATAGAAGGACAAACGGAAGTTTTAGGATTACAAGGTACATCTTAAGACAAGAGCTACATACAAATATGGCGAGATGATGCATTGGGTCCTGGAATTTGGCTTTAGTTGTCCCAACAAACCCAACTGAATTGTAGGGACAGATTCTTGGTTACAACAATCAAGAGGACCAGAAGTTTGCTGGGAATTTATAATGACACAATTGTTATTTCCAAGTGGCAAGTAGCCCCGAAGAATTTGGAGAACTAGAATCCCAGATTCCAGATTAGCCCTTATAAAGTGGTCCTGTAGAATTATTGGATTAGTAATTCCTGAAACTTGGATTCTCTTTGTTCTCAGGATGATGCCCTGACGTTACCTGGAGATGTAGACGTTCAAACTCTTACATTCCAATACTCATATGCCCACAAGTTTCCCAGGGACATGGACCAAGATTGCTGGTTCCGACTTAAGAATACGTCCTAAATATGTTGGAACCCCTAATCCCATATTTGGAATATCAAAAAGGATGTCCAGCAGTACTTTCTGGACTTCGAGGTAATCCTGAGCCAGAGATAACATTAACAAATGGCGAGATGATTCCTTGGATTGTGTAATCTGGCCTTACAAGTCCCTGTGAATCAAACGGACCAGTATGCCAGATTATGAGATACAACTATCATGAGACACAGCAGTTCCTGGGCATCAGTAATGCCCAATTTGTGGAATGCTTATAGAACGTAGCTCTGAATTATGTGGGGAAAACGACGCCCAGATTCCACGTTAGCATTTACATAAAGTCCCTGTAGATTCCTAGGTATGAGCAATTCCTTAAACCAGGGA
>NW_006945542.1:9933-11054 GCF_000164805.1 Carlito syrichta | reverse complement strand
CATGCTCTTTTTTTCCTTTTTTCCGTTTTTCTTTTAGTTGCAGTCTCACTCTGTCATACAGGTTGGAGGGCACTGGCTAACTCCTCCCTGTCACAGCTTCAGCCCACCGGTCGCCAGTGGGCATTTCCCTGGGCTTCCAAGGAGCCGGAATGAGAGGAACACATCACCACACCCAGTCATTTGGGATGGAGGGCAAAGATGAGTCTCACTGAGGTTCCTGGGTGGGTCTCAGCCCATGGGCTAGGTACAGCCACTGGCCTCTGCCTCCCACAGCACAGGGATGATGAGGCTGAGCACCAGAGGTTGGGGCTGGAAGGTGCCAAACTTGAGGGACCCTCAAATGTGGGGGTCGGTGGGGGAAGGAATGAGGGCAAAACGTTTGCAGGAGAATGGATTTCTTTCTCTTTTTGTTTCTTTCTTTCTTTTTTCTTTCTTTTCTTTCCTCAATAGCTTGCCCAGGCCACTGTAAACCACCCAAATTGGGCCATCCACTTGGACTGGGCCTCTAAAACTGCTCTGATTGTTGGCTTTCCATTTGATCGACATCCTGGTCTTCCTGCCTAGTCCTGAACTCTGGGCCGGAAGCGATCCTGCCACCAAGGATTGCCCTCATCCAAGGTTTTCTGGGTTCTCCTTGGTGTCAAGGCTGGGGCTTGCTAAAGTCTCTAGCCCAGTGTCAGCTCCCCAACTCCAGCCATCTTCCCAATTCAGCCTCCCCAAAGTGCAGAAGACACAGGCGTTAATCGCCCAGCTGGTTCCCCCAATGGTTTGAGAGTCATGCCCTCCATTTCATGGAGGCTGCCCCTGGGATGAGTGAGCAGATCAACCCTGGGGATCGAGGGGGGTGGAGGTGTGGGCACCCTGGCAGAGACACACCTCTGCTCCAGGTGCTCCCCCGTGCCAGGCTAGGCAGTTGACTCTGGCTGTCCTTTCCAGTGTCCTGGGTTGTCTGAAGGGAGCGGAACTCAGTAGGGCCCTGAGAGGGGTGTAAAGGCCAGTCACAGGGGCTCATGCTTGCCACCCCTGCACTTTGGAAGGCCGAAACGAGAGGATGGCCTGAGCCACTGAGTTTGAGACTAGCCCGGGCACCTTGGCGAGACCTCGTCTCTACAAGAAGTCAA
>NW_006945542.1:8998-9913 GCF_000164805.1 Carlito syrichta | reverse complement strand
GTCTGCTACCTCTCCCTATCACTCCATCATCCCCTGACCATGCGGACCTATGCCTGGGGAGTCATAGACGTCTGTCGTGATGCATGTGGGAGGCGTATTTTTTGTCACTGAGCTGTCCATTGGCCTGGCTGGGTCATGGCAGCATAATCATGGCTCTCAGTGTCTTGATCAGCAGGGCTTAGGTGGTCCTCTCACCACAGCCTCCAAGCAGCCAGGACTCTGGGGACCACAATGCCTGACTCAATTTTAGGAACCTCTCACTGAGATGAGGTTTTTCAACGTCACTCAGGCTGGTCTCCCACCTCTAGTCCCAGGAAGCCTCCCACCTCAGGCTCTCAGGGCTCAGAGCTGATGGCCATGAGCCAGGATGCCCGGTCTGGGCTCACAAATTCTGTCATTGGGGTGATGCAAATAACGACCCAGGATGGAAGCCACTGCATTGCGTGTAGCCAGGACCATGGACGCCACCAGACAAGACTCCAGTATTTGCATTCTGGGAAGCGACAAGGTCTCGCTTCATGGCCCAGGCTGGTCTTGAATTCCTGGGCCATGGTGGTCCTCAGCCTTGGCCTCCCAAAGCCAGAGTCCAATTGTCTGCCAATCCATAGACTTTTGGGAACTCTAAACCAAAGCCTGGTTCCTCCTTCCCAAATGATCTCTGCCTGTTCACAATGATCCCCACTCCATACAAAAATAGATGCTCTTTTTTTCCTTTTTTCCGTTTTTCTTTTAGTTGCAGTCTCACTCTGTCATACAGGTTGGAGGGCACTGGCTAACTCCTCCCTGTCACAGCTTCAGCCCACCGGTCGCCAGTGGGCATTTCCCTGGGCTTCCAAGGAGCCGGAATGAGAGGAACACATCACCACACCCAGTCATTTGGGATGGAGGGCAAAGATGAGTCTCACTGAGGTTCCT
>NW_006945542.1:0-8285 GCF_000164805.1 Carlito syrichta | reverse complement strand
CCGTCTTGCTAAGGACTAAACAAGCATCAGGGTTTCGAAACATGTATCTGGGAAACGGAGTACTCATATACAGGCAACTGCAAGGTTGTTGATAAAAATAAGGAATCTGGGCTATACGTGTCCTCAGTCAGAAAAATCTACATGGCATCTTGCTGAGGGCTAAAGAAGATTCAGGGATTCGAAGCATGAATGTGAGTAATAGCAGTAATCATATACAGGAAACTACACGGCCTCTTGCTAAGAAAAAATAAGAAATCAGTTTTACACGGTTCTTCTATCAAAAAATCTACATGGCATCTTACTAAGGGCTAAACAAGAATCAGAGTTTCGAAACAGGAATCTAGAGAAAGAGAGTCCTAATACAAAGTACACTACACGGCCTCTAACTAAGGAAGAATAAAGAATCTTTGTTATACTAGTTATCAATTCAAAAAATTCCCAGGTTGTCTGCTACGGGACAAACAAGAAACAGGGCTTCGAGCTCCCCAAGTGCTCCGGAGCAATTTAGCATGCGGATATTACGAATCAGTCATTTCAGGACTCCAGCAACATTCTGGTCCTCTTGATAGTTGTAAACGGATATCGGGCACTCCAAGTCCGTTACGTTCCTCGGAACATGTAAGGTCAGATTCCAGGAAAAAAAGAAACTTCTTGCCATATTTGGATGTAACTCTGGTCTTAAGATGAACCCTGTAATCCTTCAACTTCCGTTTCTCCTTTTATTTTGAGAGGGGACAAGGGTTTTGCAGTTGACAAATGTTTAGTACGTATTTTTAAAGGTAACCAGGAGTCATGGATTCCACGTCCCTAGGAAACTTCTGGGTACCTGTCGTTTTGTATACCGAGTTTGGAATCCACATTGACAGGGAAAATCAGGGCATCTTGCTGAGAACGAAAGGGGAATGCGGGGTTCTTGGAGTTCTCAATCGCTGAAGTCTACAGGGCCACTTGATACGGTTTAATCAGGAAACTGGGATTCTAGGTCCTCAAATTTTTTGGGTGTCTGGTTAAAGGAAAGCAGTAATCTTGGCTTCAAATTCCCCAGGAAGCTTCTGGGAGTCTTTCTATTGATATCCAAACAACTTGAATTCTACATTTTTAGGAAATATCTCACTATCTTGCTGAGAATGAAGCAGAAGTGTGGGTAAAGAGAGTCCTCATATACAGGAAACTGCACTGCCTCTTGCTAATGATGAATAAGGATTCTGGGTTACATGAGTCCTCAATCCCGAAAATCTACAGGACGTCTTCCTAAGGCCTAAACAATAATCCAGATTTCGAGCTCTCTCATGTTTTAGAGCTGTTTCCCATGTTGATATTACGAAACAATCATTCCAGACCTGCAGCAACATTCTGGTACTTTTGAAAATTGTGAACGCGAATCTGGCACTAAAAGCCCATTTAGACTCGGAACCTCTGAGGCCAGATTCCAGGACACATGTAATCATCTCGGATTTTTTGTATGTAAACACTGACTTCAGTGTTACCTCGTACACCAGAAACTTCTGGTGGTTCAGCTGTTCGAAATTAGGACTTTGGGTTTAGCTGTTAACAATTTTTAGGAGGTACTTTTGGTATGGAGCCAGGAATCTTAGATTCAACGTCCGCAGGAATATTCTTGTCATCTTACTATTGGTATACAAGAGCCTGCACTTCCAGGGCAACAGGAAACATATCGGCGTTTTGCCTAGAATGAAACAGGAACTTGGGTCACTGTATCCCTTGAAAGTTTCTACACGTGTTACTAAATAGGAACCAGGAATCTCTGTGTCCATGTAACTTGCAAACATCTGGGCAATTGCTACACTTATCCCTGGCTTAAGGCAGTGTTCATACCTAGGACTCGTAACGGACTTTAGCTAGATGCATATCTGGAATCTGGGAGATATGATACCTATACTATTCAGAGCTACGTCCTACATGCATACCACCAATCAGGCTTTACCGATCCCAAGGAACCTGTTGCGACTCTTGATAGTTGTAACTCAGAATCTGTCCTAATGGTCTGTGTGTTCCACAGTGTCTTATAAGGCCAGATTCCACAATCTAAGTCATACTCTCTCCGTTTGTTAATGTGATATTTGGCTTTAGATTTACCTCGTAGACCAGAAACTACTGCTAGACATTCTTTTTTTATTGGAAATATGGGATTAGGGGTTCTCACATGTTTAGGTCGTATTCTTAAGGGGGAACCAGCAATCTGGGTTCCAGGTCTCTGGGAAACTTCTGGACATATGAGTGTTGGTACATCAGAGTTTGTACTTCCATGTCACCAGAAAAATCTGGACGTCTTCCTGAAAAATAAAAAAAGGAATCTGGGTTATGGGAGGCCTCAATCCATGAATTCTACAGGATTCCATTATAAAGTCTTATCTGAAATCTGACCTTCTAATTCTCCAAATTCTTCAGAGCTACTGCCACTTGGATATGACAAGTGTCATTATAGATTCCCAGCAACCTTCTGGTCCTCTTGATTGCAACCAAGAATCTATCCCTTAAATTCAGTTGGGTTCCTCGGGACAACTAAAGCCAGATTCCTGGACTGAAAGAATCATCTCGCCATATTTGTATGTAACTCTTAACTTAAGATGTACCCTGTAATCCTCAAACTTTCGTTTGTGCATCTACTTGATATGGGCCTGGGGTTTTGAAGTTAATGATATGTTGTACATATTTTTAAAGGTAACCAGGAATCACGGATCCCACGTCCCTGGAAAAAAGCTGGGCATTTGTCTATTTTTAAACAGAATTTTGGAATCCAGATGGCAGGGAAAATCAGGGCATCTTGCTGAGAACGAGAAGGGAATCTGGATTCAGGGAGTCCTCAATCGCCAAAATCTATTAGGTCTCTTCATAAGGTTTAATGAGGAGTCTGGGCTTGTAGGTCCCTACAATTTTCAGAGCTACTAGCTGCGTGGATACCTAAAATCTCTCATTACAGATTCCCAAGAGTTTTACGGTCCTCTTGATAATTGTAATTGAGGATCTGGACCTACAATTTCGTTTGTTTCTTCTGAACATCTTTGGCCATAATCCAGTTCCCCAGGAAACCATTGGCATTTTCCTACTAAATCCGTTGCTTCAGGTTGCCTCAAAATACAGAACTTTCTAGTGTTCGGGCTGGTGACAATTGGGATATTGGGTTTACAATATTCCACATTTTTACGATGTGTTGTTTAGGGTACCATGGGAACTTGGATTACAGTTCCCAGGTACCATATGTGAGTCTTCCTATTGATATCCAAACAACTGGAATTCTACGTTCATCAGGAATATTCAGCAAATTGCTGAGAATGAAGCAGGGATGTGCGTAATGGGAGTCCTCATATACAGGAACCTACAAGGTCTCTTGCTACAGAAGAATAAGGAATCTGGGTTACACGAGTCATGACATCCCAAAAAATTACAGGGAGTCCTATTAAGGGATAAAAATGTATCAGGGATTTGAGGCACGAGTCTGGGGAATGGGAGTCCTCACATACAGGAAAATTAACAGCCTCTTTCTATGGACGAATAAGGAATCTGGTTTAACATATGCTCAGTCCTAATATCTACAGGGTGATTGTCTAAGGGCCAAGCAAAAATCACGTTTTCGTAGCAGGAATCTGGGTAATGGGAGTATTCATACACAGGAAACTACACTGTTTCATTCTAAGAAAGAATAAGGAATCTGGTTTTCCCGTGTCCTCAATGCCAAAAATCCTTTGGGCATCTTGGTAAGGGCTAAACAGGAATCAGGATTTTGAATCAGGAATCTGGGTAATGGGAGACCTCATATGCAGGAAACTATGTGGGCTTTTTCTAAGGAAAAATAAAGAATTCGGTTTACACGAGTCCTCAATTCCAAATATATACAGGACGTCTAGCTAAGGTCTACAAAATTCCGGGCTTCAACTTACCCCCATTTTTCTGAGCTATTTCATATTTGGATATTATGAATCAGTCATTCCAAAAGACCAGCAATATTCAGTGCTCTCAATAGTTAAAAGGTAATATGGTACTACAGTTTCATTGAGATTCTGGGTCGTCTAACACCAGATTCCAGGAGACAAGTAATCATCTCGGTTCTTTTGAATGTGAGCCCTGAGTTCAGGTTAAATCGTATGCCAGAAACATCTGGTAGTTCAGCTATTCAGAATTAGGAACTTGGGTTTAGATGTTTCACCATTTTTAGAAGGTATTTTCGGGAGGGCAAGAGGTTCTTGGTTTCCAAGTCTACATGAACATTCTGGAGTCATTCCATTGGGAGCCAAAAGTCTGGACTTCCATGGCACCGGGAAACATTTGGTCGTTTTGCTGAGAATGAAGCAGAAATCGAGACACTATGTCTCCTGAAAGCTTCTACTCATGTTATCAATGTGGAACAAGGAAAATCAGTTTACATGTGACCAGAATCCTTCTGAGCAGTTGCTAATTTTTCCTTGGCTTCAGGTAGTTCTCAAACCTAGAAATCCACAGCATATTTGTAAATGCTACTCAGGAATCTGGGAGTCCTGTTCCTCACATTTTTCAGAGCTAATTCCTACATCCTTGCCACAAATCTGAAATTACCGATCCCCAGGGACCTGCTGCTCCTCTTGTTAGTTGTAACAGAGAAACTGGCCATCTACTCCGCTTGTTTTACAGGAAGCTGGAAGGACAGATTCCACAACCCAAAGAATCACCTCCCCATTTTATAATGTAATTTCCAGCTTCATGTTTTCCTCCTAAACCAGAAACTACTGCTGGAATTTCTGGTTGATATCCAGAACTTGGTATTAGGAGTTTCCACATATTTTGGACATATTCTTAAAGGGGATCCAGCAATCTTGGATTCCAGGGCCCTGGTGGTCTTTTTGGTGTATGAGAATTGGTATATACGAATTTGTATTTGCACATCTCCAAGTAATGTACGAGTGTCTTATTGAGAACAAAATGAATCTGTGTTATGGGAGTCACCAATCCAAGAATTCTTCAGAGCCACATTATAAGGGCCAATCTGGAATCTGGTCTTCTAATTTCCCACATTTTTGAGGGCTATTGGCCTCTGTGATATGATCATTTTGTCATTATAGATTCTCAGCAAACTTCTAGTAATCTTGATAGTTGTAACCGAGAATGTGTACCTACAAGTCCACTGGTTTCCTAAGGACAACAAAGGGCCGATTCTAGGACCCAAAGAATCTTCTCGCCATATTTGTGTGTTACTCTCATCTTAAGATGTACCTCTCAATGCTGAATCTTCCGTTTGTCCATCTATTCAGTTAGGGGCCTTGTGTTTTAAGGTCGCCAAATATTGATTGCATACTTTAAAGGGCAACCAGGAATCATGGATTCCAAGTCCGTAGGAAATTTATGGGCATCTGTCTATTTGTATACCCAGTTTGGTTATCCACATCACAAGGGAAAATCAGGGCATCTTGCTGAGAACGAAAAGGAAATACGGCTCTAGATGTTCTCATTAACTGGAATCTACAGGGTCTCTTGAAAAGGTTTAATCAGCAATCTGCGTTTCTGGGTCCCTACATTTTTTACATCCAAATATGTCAAGAAGATTCGTTTTGTCCTGGAATCTGACCTTAGTTGTTCTGAGGAACCTAATGGACTTGGAGTGCCCGATACCCGTTTACAAATTACAAGAGGACCAGAATGTTGCAAGAGTAATGAAATGACCGATTCGTAATATTCGCATGCTAAATTGCTCCAAAACATTTGGGAGTTCGAAGCCTTATTTCTTCTTTGTTCCATAGCAGACACCCTGGAAATTTTTTGGATTGAGGATTCGTAAAACTACGATTCTTTATTCCTCCATAGTTGGAGGCCGTGTAGTGTCCCGTATGTGAGGACTCTCTTTGCCTAGATTCCTGTTTTGAAACCCTGATTTTTTTTTAGCCCTTAGTAAGACGCCATGTAGATTTTTTGATAGAGGAACAGTGTAAAACAGATTTCTTCTTTTTTCTTAGCAAGTGGCCATGTAGTTTTCTGTATATGAGAATTGCTATTACCCACATTCATGTCATGAATCCCTGATTCTTCTTTAGCCATCAACAAAATGCCCTGTAGATTTTCAAGACTGAGGACTCATATAACACAGATTCCTTCTTTTTAGCAACACCTGTGTACTTGCCTGTATATGAGTTTCCCCTTTCCCAGATACATGCGTTGAAACCCTGATGCTTGTTTAGACCTTAGGAAGATGCTGTGTAGTTTTTTGGGTAATGAGAACACATGTCACCCAGATTCCTAATTCTTTTTTAGGAAAAGTCCGTGCAGTTGCCTGTTTATGAGCATTTCATTTCCCTTGATTATGCTTCAGAAACCCAAATTCGTGTTTAGCACATAGCAAAACATCCTGAAGATTTCTTTAGAATTGAGGACACGTGAAAACTAGATTCCTTATTCTTCTTTAGCAACAGATAGTGCAATTTCGTATATGAGGACTCCCATTATCCAGATTCCTACTCCCAAAACCTGATCGGTGGTTATCTCTTAGCAAGATGCTCTGTAGGTTCTTGGGATGGAGGACTCGTGTAACGAAGATTCCTTATTCTTCCATAGCAATACGTCGTGTAGTGGTATATGAGGACTCCCATTACTGAAATTACTGCTTCATTCTCAGTAAGACGCCGAGACATTTCGAGGTGACCTAAAATTCCAGTTGCTTGGATATCAAGAGAAAGACTCCCATAAAGTTCTTGTGAAATTGGAACCCAAGATTACTGGTACCGTTTTCAAAAGACACACTAAAAATGTGGGGACATAGACGCTGATTATACTGTATCACGAGACCTTGTATATTTAGGCTATTGAGAACTCCAAGAACCGGATTCCCTTTCCATTATCAGCAAGATGCCTGATTTTCCCTGTCTATGTGGATTCCTAAACTCTGTATACAAAAATGCAGATGGCCAGATGTTTCCTAGGGACGTGCAATCCATGATTACTGGTTACATTTTATAATTCGTACTAAATATTTGACAATTGCAAAACCCTCTCCAAATAAAAGTACGAACGGAAAATTAAGGATTACCAAGTTCATCTTAAGAAAAGAGTTACATCCAAATACGGTAAGAAGATACATTTGTTAAGGGAATCTGGCCTTAGTTGTCCAGAGGAACCTAAGAGACTTGTACTACCAGATACCCTTTTACAACTCTCAAGAGGACCAGAATGTTGCTGGAGTCCTGAAATGACTGATTCATAATACCCACAAGCCAAATATCTGTGAAACATGACACGAGCTCGATGCCCTGATTCTTGTTTATCCCGTAGAAAGACACCATGAGAATTTTTTGGATTGGGGACTAGTGTATCACAGATTCCTTATTCTTCCTTAGTGCGGGGCCGTGTCATGTCCGGTATATGAAGACTCCCTTTTCTCAGAATCCTGTTTGGACCTCTGATGCTTGTTTAGCACTTAGCAAAATGTCATGTAGATATTGTGACGGGGGAACCGTGTAAAACAGGTTTATTATTTCTCCTTAGCAAGAGATTGCGTAGATTCTTATATGAGGACTGTTATTACCTATGTCGCAGCTTCTAAACACTGATTCTTGGTGAGCCCACAGCAGATGGCCTGTTGATTTTAGGATTGAGGACTGCTATAACCCCGATTCTTTTTGTTCCTTGGCAACGGGCCGTGTAAATTCCTGATTAGGACTATCATTACTTAGATCCTGCTTCGAATCTCTGATTCTTTTCTCGCCCTTTCCAAGACGCTCTGTAAATTTTTGTGATTGAGGACTCGTGTAACCCAGATTCCTTATTCTTTCTTAACAAATGGTCATGTAGTTGCCTTATATAAGGACTCCATTTCCCCAGATTCATGCTTAAAACACCGTCATTCGTGTTTAGCCAGTAGAAAGACGACCTGAAGATTTTTTGGGATTGAGGACACGAGTAACGCGGATTCCTTATTCTTACTTAGCAATAGGCAGTGAAGTTTCCTGTATGTGAGGACTCCCATTACCCAGATTCCTGCTTCAAAAATCTGATTAGTGGTTACCTCTGAGGGAGACGGTCTGTAGTTCTTGGGATTGAGGACTCATGTAACCAAGATTCCTTATACTTTCTTAAAAATATGACATGTAGTTTCCTGTATATGACGACTCCCATTGCCCAGTTTCCTGCTTCACTCTGAAGTATGCCAAGACAATTCCTGGTGACTGAGAATTCCAGTTGTTTGGATATCAAGAGAAAGACGCCTATAATGTTTTTTGGAACTGGAATACAAGATGCCTGGTTCCCCTTCACAAGACATCCCCAAAATATGGAATCTTCAAAACTCAACATCTCAATCCGACCTG
>NW_006945541.1:0-619 GCF_000164805.1 Carlito syrichta | reverse complement strand
GTTTCCAAGTCTACAGGAACATTCTGGAGTCTTTCTATCGCAGCCACAAGTCTGGATATACAGGGCACTGGGGTACATCTGGTCGTTTTGCTGAGAACGAAACAGGAATCTGGGACACTATGTCCCCGGAAAGCTTCGACTCCTGTTACCAATGTGGAACAAGGAAAATCAGTTTCCATGTGACCAGCAAACTTCTGGTCAGTTGCTAATTTTTCCCTGGCTTAACTTACTTCTCACACCTAGACGTCTACAGGATTTTTCTAAATGCTAATCAGGAATACAGGAGTACTGGTTCCCACATTTTTCAGAGCTAATTCCTATATCCATACCAAAAATTTGTCATTACTGATCCCCAAGAAACCTGCTGCTCCTCTTGATAGTTGTAACAGAGAATCTGGTCATCTACTCCGCTTGTTTTGCAGGAGGCTGTAAGACCAGATTCCACAGCACAAGGAATCATCTCTCCATTTTTCATGGAATTTCTGGTTTCAGTTTGACCTCAAAACCCATAAACTACTGCTGGAATGTCATTTTGATATTCGTAACGTGAGATTAGGAGTTCCCACATATTTCAGATGTATTCTTAAGGGAGATCCAGCAATCTTGGATTCCGGGGCCG
>NW_006945540.1:0-6508 GCF_000164805.1 Carlito syrichta | reverse complement strand
AGGTCCCAAGGGTCCTGTAATCAAGATTGCTGGATACCCTTTAAGAATATGTCCTAAATATGTGGGAACCCCTTCTCCCAAGTTCTAAATATCAACCTGAAAGTCTAACAGTAGTTTCTGGATTATGAGTTAAAACTGAAGTCAGTAATTACATTAAAAAATGGCGAGATGATTCCTTGGGTAGCGGAATCTGGCATTACCACTTCCTGCGAAACAAGCGGAGCAGATGGCCAGATTCTCAGTTACAACTAACAAGAGGAGCAGCAGATTCCTGGTGATTGGTAATGACAGATTTGTGGTATGGATATAGGATTTAGCTCTGAAAAATGTGGGACCACGACTCCCAAATTCCTGATTAGCATTTAGAAAATTCCCTGTGGAATTCTAGGTATGAGAACTACCTTAAGCCAGGGAAAATTTAGCAACTGCCCAGAAGTTTGCTGCTCACATGGAAACCAAGTTTTCTTGTTCCACATTGGTACCATGAGTAGAAGCTTTCTGGGGATATAGTGACCCAGATTCCTGTTTTGTTCTCAGAAAAACGACCAAATATTTCTTGGTGCCCTGGAATTCCAGACTTGTGGCTCTCAATAGAAAGATGCCAGAATGTTCCTGTGGACTTGGAATCCATGATTCCTGTTGCCCTCCCAAAAATACCTCATAAAAATGTGCAACATCTAAACTCAAGGTCCTAATTTCCAATAGTTGAAATATAAGAAGTTTCTGTGGTATGAGGTAACCCTAAACTCAGGGACTGCATTCAAAACACCCGAGATGATTACTTGTGTCCTGGAATCTGGCCTTAGAGGTTCCAAGAACATAAATGGACTTACTGGCATCTTTTCATTTACAACTATCGAGAGGACCAGAATGTTGCTGGACTTCTGGAATGACTGATTCATGATATCCACATAGGAAATAGCTCTGCAAAATGTGGGGACGTCGAAGCCTGGATTCTTGTAGGCCTTAGCAAGACTCCCTGTACATTTTTGGTATTGAGGACCCGTGTACCCCATATTCTTTATTCTTCCTTAGCAAAAGGCCGTGTAGTTTCCTATATATGAGGTCTCCCATTCCCCAGATTCCAGCTTCGAAACCATGATTCTTGTTTAGCCCTTAGCAAGATGTCCTGTAGATTTTTGGGATTGAGACTCGTGAAAACCAAATTCCTTATTCTTCCTTAGCATGAGGCCAGTGTAGTTTCCTGTTTATGAGGACTACCAATCCCCAGATACTAGCTTTGAAACCCTGATTCTTGTTTAACCCTTAGCAAGCTGCCCGGTAGATTTTTGGGATTGAGTATTCATTTAACCCTGAATCCTTATTCTTTCTTAGCAAGAGGCTATGAAGTTTCCGCTATATGAGGACTTCCATTACCCAGATTCCTGCTTCAAAACGCTGATTTTTGTTTAACCCTTAGCAAGACGCCACGTAGATTTTTAGAATTGAGGAATCTTGTAAACCAGATTCCTTATCAGTCCTTAGCAAGAGGCCATGATGTTTCCTGTATATGAGGACTCACATTCCCCAGATTCATGATTCAAATCCCTGATACTTTTTATCCCTTAGGAAGACTACTTGTAGGTTTTGGAGGTAGAGGACTCAGGTAACCCAGATTCCTTAATCTGATGTAGCAAGAGGCCATGTAGTTCCCTGTATATGAGGACTCCCATTAGCCAGATTCCTGCTTCATTCTCAGCAAGACACCGAGATATTTCCTGATGAATGTAGAATTCTAGTTGTCTGGATATCAAGAGAAAGACTCCCATAAGGTTCTTGGGGAACTGGAATCCAAGATTCCTGGTTCCCCTTAACAAGAACTCCCCAAAATCTGGAGTCTTCTAAACCCAATGTCCCAATCACCACAAGCCCGACCACAAGAAATTTCTGAATTTTGAGGTAACCTGAAGTGAGTGATTTTGTAGCAAAATGCCATTTGATTCGTGGGTTATGGCCGATGATGTTCATAAGAAACAAACGGACTTTTAGGGACTGATCCTTGATTACAACTATCAAGAGGACGGGAACATTCTTGGGGATCTGTAATGAGAGATTTTAGGTATCCAAGCAGTAAGTAGCTCTGAAATATGTAGGGTTCTAAAAGCCCAGATTCCTCATTAAACCTTATCCAGAGGCCATATATATTTCAGCGATTGAGGACTCCCTGTCCCCAGATTCCCTTTTCGTTCCCAGCAAGATGTCTTGATCTTCCCTGGCGACCTGGATTCCAAAACTCTGTATACAAATAGACAGATGACCAGATGTTTCCCAGGGACGTGGAATCCATGATTCTTGGTTACCTTTAAAGGCACGTGCTAAATAATTAGCAACCTCAAAACACCCGGCCCCTATCCAAATAGAAGGACAAACGGAAGTTTTAGGATTACAAGGTACATCTTAAGACAAGAGCTACATACAAATATGGCGAGATGATGCATTGGGTCCTGGAATTTGGCTTTAGTTGTCCCAACAAACCCAACTGAATTGTAGGGACAGATTCTTGGTTACAACAATCAAGAGGACCAGAAGTTTGCTGGGAATTTATAATGACACAATTGTTATTTCCAAGTGGCAAGTAGCCCCGAAGAATTTGGAGAACTAGAATCCCAGATTCCAGATTAGCCCTTATAAAGTGGTCCTGTAGAATTATTGGATTAGTAATTCCTGAAACTTGGATTCTCTTTGTTCTCAGGATGATGCCCTGACGTTACCTGGAGATGTAGACGTTCAAACTCTTACATTCCAATACTCATATGCCCACAAGTTTCCCAGGGACATGGACCAAGATTGCTGGTTCCGACTTAAGAATACATCCTAAATATGTTGGAACCCCTAATCCCATATTTGGAATATCAAAAAGGATGTCCAGCAGTACTTTCTGGACTTCGAGGTAATCCTGAGCCAGAGATAACATTAACAAATGGCGAGATGATTCCTTGGATTGTGTAATCTGGCCTTACAAGTCCCTGTGAATCAAACGGACCAGTATGCCAGATTATGAGATACAACTATCATGAGACACAGCAGGTTCCTGGGCATCAGTAATGCCCAATTTGTGGAATGCGTATAGAACGTAGCTCTGAATTATGTGGGGAAAAGGACGCCCAGATTCCACGTTAGCATTTGCATAAAGTCCCTGTAGATTCCTAGGTATGAGCAATTCCTTAAACCAGGGATAAGTTAACAATTGCCCAGAAGTTTTCAAGTTACATGGAAACCGAGTTTCCTGGTTCCTCTTTAGTAACACGTGTAGAAACTTTCTAGGGACACAGTGACCAGATTCCTGTTTCGTTCTAAGAAAAATGAAGAGATGTTTCCTGTTGCCCTGGAAACCCAGACTCTTGTCTACCCATAGAAAGATGACAAGAATATTCCAGTGGACTTGGAATCTAAGATTCCTGGTTTCCTCCAAAAAATACCTCCAAAAAAATGTGCAACACCTAAACACAAAGTCTTAATTTCGAACAGCTGAACCACCAGAAGTTTCTGGAGTATGAGGTAACACTGAAGTCAGGGCTTACATACAAAAAATTCGAAATGAATTCTTGTGTCCTGGGATCTGACATTAGAGCTTCCAAGAATCTAAATGGACTTGTTGTGCCAGATTCTCGTTTACAACTATCCAGAGTACCAGAATGTTGCTGGAGTCCTGGAATGACTGATTCGTTGTATCCATATATCCAATAGCTCTAAAACATGTGAGGAGCTTGAGCTCTGATTCTTGTTTAGCCCTTAGCAAGACGCCCTGTAGATTTTTGGGATTGAGGACTCGTGTAACCCAAATTCCTTATTCATTTTTAGCAAGAGGCAGTGTAGTTTCTTGTTTATGAGAACTCCCATTACCCAGATTCCTGCTCCAATCTCAGCAAGACACCAAGAAATTTCCTGGTGACATAGAAATCAAGTTGTTTGGATATCAATATAACGACTCCCAGAAGTTTCCTGGGGAACTGGAATCCAATTTTCCTGGTTTCCTTTAAAAGTAAACCCTAAAAAGGTGGGGACCTAGAGGCCGAGATTCCTGATTAAACCTTATCATGTGGCCCTGTAGACTTCGGTGATTGAGAACTCCAAGAAGCCAGATTCCCTTTTTTGTTCTCAGCAAGATGCCCCGATTTTCCCTGGAGATATGGATTCCAAAACTCTGTATATAAAAAGACAGATGCACAGAAGTTTCCTAGGGACGTGGAATCCATGGTTCCTTATTACCATAAAAATTTGTACTAAATATTTGGCAACTGGAAAACCCCCGACCCCTCTCCAAATAAAAGGAAAAACGGAAGTTTTAGGATTACAAGGCTCATCTTAAGACAAGTGTTACATCCAAATATTTCAAGATGATTCTTTTGGTCCCAGAATATTGCCTTAGGTGTCCCAAGGAACCTAACGCACTTGTAGCGTCTGATTCCCGTTTACAACTATCAAGAGGAACAGAATGTTGTTGGAGTCCTGGAAAGATTGATTTGTAATAACGACAAGCCAAATAGCTCCGAAACATGAGGGGAACCTGAAGCCCTGATTCTTGTTTGTCCCATAGCAAGACGACCTGAGAATGTTTCGGATCGAGGACTTGTGTCACCCATAATCCGTATTCTACTTTACATAGAGGCCATATAGTGTCCTGTATAGGAGCACTCCCTTTCCCCAGATTCCTGTTTCAAAACCCTGATTGTTGCTTAGCCCTTAGCAAGACCCCATGTAGATTTTGTGATTTAGAACTCGTGTAATACAGATTCTTTATTTTTCCTTAGCAAAAGGCCATATCGTTTCCTGTATATGAGGACTCCCATTACAAGATTCCTGCTTCCAATCCCTGATTCTTGTTTAGCCCTCAGCAAGATGCCCTGTAGGACTCCCTTTCCCCAGATTCCTGCCTCCAATCCCTGATTCTTGTTTAGCCCTTAACAACATGCCCTGTAGTTTTTTTGGACTGTGGTCTAGTATAACCCAGATTCCTTATTCTTCCTTAGCAAGGGGCCATGTATTTTTCTGTATATTAGGACTCTCATTACCCAGAACCTGCTTCAAAACTCTGATTCTAGTTTAGCCCTTAGCAAGACGTCCTGTAGATTTTCTGAGATTGAGGACTCGTGTAACCCAGATTCATATTCTTTCTCAGCAAAAGGCCATGTAGTTGCCTGTATATGAGGACTCCCTTTCCTCAGATTCATGCTTTGAAACTCTGATTATTTTTTTAACCCTTAGCAAGATGTCTTGTCGTTTTTTGGGGTTTGAAAACATGTGTAACCCAGATTCCTTATTCTTCCTTAGCAATAGGCAGTGCAGTTTCCTGCATATGACAACTTCCATTGTCCAGATTCCTGCTTCGAAAATGGAATGGAATGGAAAGGAATGGAGAGGAATAGCATGGAATGGAATGCCTGGGAATGGGATGGAAATGAATAGAATGGAAATAATGGAATGGAGAGGAATAAAACGGAGAGGAATAGAAAGGAGAGGATTGGAGTAGAAAGGAATACAATGGAATGGAATGGAGAAGAAAGGAATGGAAAGGGAAGTATTGGAGTGGAATGGAATGGAGAGGAATGGAGAGGAATGGAATGGAGTGGAATGGAATGTAGAGGAATCCAAAGATAAGGAATGGAAAGGAATTTAAAAGGAAGAAATGGAATGGAAAAGAATGAAATGGAGAGAAAAGGAGGAGAATGGAATGCAGAAGATAGGAATGGAATGGAAAGACATGGAATATAATGAAGAAGAATGACATAGAATAGTGGAATGCAATGGAATGGAAAGGAATGGAAAGGAAAGGAAATAGGGGAATGGTATGGAATGGAATGGCTGGGAAAGGAATGGAATAGAGATGAGTAGCATGGAGAGTAATGGAATGGAGAGGAATAGAATGGAGAGGATTGGAGTATAAAGGAAAAGAATACAATGAAATGGAAAGGAAAGGAGTGGAGTGGAATGGAATGCAGTGGTTTGGAATGGAGCAGCATGGAATAGAATAAAATGAAACGGAATCAAATGGAATGGAATGGAGAGGAATGCAATGCATAAAGTGGAATGGAATGGAGAGGAATGGAATGGAGAGGAATTAAAGGAAAATGAATGGAATGGAACTGAAGGGAATGGAATGAAATGTAGTGAAATGGAATGCAGAGGAATGGAATGTAGGGAAATGAATAGAAATGTAATGGAATCAATGCAATGGAGAGGAATAGAAGGAAAGGAATGTAATTGAGTGGAAAGAAATTGAATAGAAGCGAGAGAAATGGAACAGAAAGGAATGGAATGGAAAGGAATGGAATGGAATAGAATATAGAGAAAAGTAATGGAATGCTGAGGAATGGAATGGAGAGGAAAGAGATGGAATGGAATGGAAAGGAATAGAAAGGAATAGAATAGAATGGAGAGAAATTGAATGGATACGAATGGAATGGAGAGCAATTGAATGGAGAGGATTGGAATGCAATGGAATTGATGGGAGTCCAATGGAGAGGAATGTAATAGAATGGAGTGCAATGGAATGCAGAGGGATGGAATG
>NW_006945539.1:0-1064 GCF_000164805.1 Carlito syrichta | reverse complement strand
CAAATAGACAGATGCCCAGAAATTTCCTTGGGACTTGTATTCCATGATTTATCATTACACTTAAAAGTATGTAATAAATATTTGGCAACTTCAAAACACCAGGTCCCTATCTGAATAGACGGACAAACGGAAGTTTTAGCATTGTGAGGCACATCCTAAGATGAGAGTTACACACAAACATGGTGAGAAGATTCTTTGGGCCCTAGAATCTGCCCTTTGTTGTCCTGAGGCCACCAATGGAGGTGTATGTACACATTATCGGTTATAACTATCAAGATGATCAGATTGTTGCTGAGAGTATATAATGACAAAATAGTCATATCCAAGAGAGCAGTAGCCCTAAAAACGTGAGGATTTACAAGCCCAGATTCCAGATGAGCCCTTATAATGTGGCAATGTAGAATTTTTGGATGGGTGACTCCCATAACCCAGATTCCTTTTGTTCTCAATTAGACTGCCAGACGTTACTTGGTCTTATATTACAATACTCATATGCCCAAAAGGTGACCAGGGCCCTGGAATCCCAGATTGCTGGATCACCCTTAAGAACATCGTCGACATATGTAGGAACCCCTAAAGCCAAGTACCGAGTATCAACCAGAAATTCCAGCAGTATTTTCGGAATTAGGAGGAAAATATGAAGCTAGAAATTAGATTATAAAATGGGTAGATGATTCCTTGGGTTGTGGAATCTGGCCTTCCAGCCTCCTGCAAAACAAGCGGAGTAGATGGTCAGATTCTCTGTTACAACTAACAAAAGGAGCAGCAGATTCCTGGGGATTGGTAATGTCAGATTTGTGGTATGGGTATAGAAATTATCTCTGAAAAATGTGAGGAACAGGACTCCCAAATTCCAGATTAACATTTACAAATATCCATAGACTTCTAGGTTTGAGAACTACCTGAAGCCAGGGTAAAATGAGCAACTGTCCAGAAGTTTGCTGGTCACATGGAAACTGATTTTCCTTGTTCCACACTAGTAATATGAGTAGAAGATTTCTGGAGACGTAGGGTCCCAGATTCCTGCTTCATTCTCAGCAAAACGACCAAATGTTTCCCGGTGC
>NW_006945538.1:0-4010 GCF_000164805.1 Carlito syrichta | reverse complement strand
TCCTGTGATGACAGCTAGTTTTCCTCCACACAGGTCCTTGTGCCTAGAGGCAGATGAGCCCATGATCAAACTGACTCTTGCCCCTCAGTGAGTTGCCAGCCACAAGAGCTGCTGTGCAGAAACAGGGCTTGGAGACAATGCCTGCCTTCCTTTCTCTCCAAACCCCTCATTATCTCCAGACCAGTCACAAAGGCGTGTCCAGAACAAACTCATGTCAAATTCCTAGCAGGCTAACACTTAAAACACATGAAAATTAGAAACTTGGTCTGATCTGCAAGTTTATCATGGAACTTTTAACTTTTACTCCACCTTTGGGCAATTCCTCAATGCTGAACCTCAGTTTTGTTATCTGTAATATGAAAACAACACTATGAATCTATTCCAAGAGAGCTTCCAAGATATGTATGAATGCCAATAAATGTTTTAAGGAAATGATCACTAAAATAAGTCCCAAGATGACTAATTTGGAGGCACAGCGTCCCCTCTAAGCAAGAGCTCCAGTCACTGGAGTTAGAAGGGAAAGGATGGGAACAGAAGCATCACAGCTTTGATTCCTGTCCCTCTTCATGTCCTCCCATGAGTAACAGTGAATTACTTCAGTAAGGACTCTGGGGAGTGGCAGGATGTGCATACTGATCCTCAGCCTCACCCTTATTCTACTGCTCTAATTGTGACCACATGCCATTGCCTTTACTGAGCAGACACTATCATTTGCAAGAACAAGAGCTTAAGTAGCATGACTGCAGAGGAGCCTCCTGACAGACATCAAACCTGAGGGTCTGAAGGCTTGCTGGGGCCGGGAGAGCAGGTCAACAGAATTCTGAGGCCCCTTTCTCTGCCCTTTGTTTACAACTTCTGTTACTTACATGAGCAACCATAGAAAGCAGGGTACAGTTCTTTCCCAAAAGAACATGGAAGAAAAAAACGAAATTACATGAGAATAAGAGCTTTGGCTCTATGCTAGGCTGACATCAGATTAGCATGGAACTGGCTCAGAGATCAAGAGCCTAAAGTGGGCACACTGTGTGCATGGAAAAACCTCCCTTGGTTGATTAAGTCAACTGACTCCTGATAAGGCGAGGATTCAGGAGGTTTCTCCAGTCCTATAAAACCTTTCCAATACTGGGAGTGGAGGCTCATACCAGTAATCCCACCACTTTGGAAGAAGGTGGTGGGGGGACTGCTTGAGCCCAGGGGATCAAGGCCTTGACTCTACAATTTTTAAAAAAATAGCTGGGCATGGTGGCTCTACAGACATTAACTCATTAAATCAAAAGTCCCGAAGAAGAAGCTGTCATCCTTACTTATTTTGGGTTGAAGAAAATAAGGCAGAGATGCTAAATAATGGGCTTTTGGCTTATCTGTGCATCATGGTACTTTAGCTTCAGTTACACGGCTGTTGACATTTCCTAGTTCCAGTTTTCAAGAGAGAATCAACCAACCAGCTCTGCTTAAGACTGCACTTCATGTACTGCCTGTACTCTGTTATCATGGTTAATAATTAACACAAACATATTCAGGAAATGTAATGGTGAGCCCCATTCAAGGTGATGAAGTTAAGAAATCTGGGCTTTTGATTTTGTTTCTTCCTCCAATATGACAACACTAAGTTTTGATTCTACGATGACTCTCCAAACTTGGGCTATGTCTTCCAGTTCCTGCTGACCAGGCGGCAGTTATAATGTATCTCTTTGCCTGCTGCATACCCACTAGAACTTGAAGAATAGCTGTCAGCAGCTTGGAAGAAAACTCTGGAGCCAAGGATAGCATTCCTAAGAAATGTTGTGTCAAAACACTCTCGATGGCAACAAAGCAACATATTGTGCTGAAATACATGAACATCTGCACCTGTGTGGGAAAGTAATGCAGAATAGCTCAACTCTGATTGTAAGGAAGCCCTAGAAATATCTTAATTTATTTCACATACACATTACTGTCTATATGAGCCAAAGAGTGAAAATTTATGTCTAAATAAGTCTCAAGGAGTTTATTTAACACATATAAAATAAGATTGTAGGCGATTAAAAGACCCATTCTTGTTTTATGTGGCACCTTTTTTCTTTCTTATTTATATATGTGTAATAATAATGCCTCTTACAACTGATGCTTTCTTAAGATTTAAGACAGAACTTAGTTTTAGTGTCATAACTAGGAACATCAGGGTTCTAGTTCCTATGATTTCATTGAGGAAAAATACCTTATGAGAAGCCCTAGAGGAAAAGAAGCAAGTTCTCAAACAATATGCATTTAAAAGTATGGAAAACAACATTTATTTTAACTAAGAATACTTAAGTCCAGGTTTGGTGGCTCAGGCGTGGTAGCTCATGCCTATAATTTCTAGCACTTGGAAAGGTCGAAGCAGGAGGATTGCTTGATCCCCAGGCATTGGAGACCAGCTTGGGCAACACAGTGAGACTTCATCTATACAAAAAATACAAAAAATTAGCTGGATGTGGTGGTGCATTCCTATAGTCCCAGCTATGTGGGAGGCTGAGGCAGAAGGGTTGCCTGACCACAGGAGATCAAGGCTGTGGTGAGCTGTGAACATGCTATTTGCACTCCATCCTGGGCCACAGAGTGAGACATGAAAGGATGGATGGATGGATGGATGGGAGGAAGGGAGGGAGGGAGGGAGAAAGGGAGGTAGGGAGGGAGGGAGGAAGGGAGGAAAAGTCAAAAGAATACTTAAAATTTCGGTCTAAGATTCACATAAGTATTTGTGTTCTGTGTGGACTGGCAGGCAAACTCCAACAACAACCTCCAGTGCTTTCTCCTGTAAAATGGGATAACAATAGTACTTAACTACTTAACTCAGCAGCAATTAGGAGGACTAAATAATTCATTTAAGGAAACACTACTGCTTGGTACAGAGTGAGCCCTCAATAAATGTGAGTGCCTCCAAGTAGCCCACAATCAAGAAATCATAGCTTGAGAAAGGAATTAAAATTGCTACCTGCTGTATGTACTTCAACACATGCCTTAACCTCCTTCCATGATTGTGTTCTCTGGTTCATGACTGCCCACCCAGACATAAACATCTTTTAAAGATCCAGAAAAGCATTCCCTTTTTTCAAGAAACAAAAGCAGTCCTGGCTGCAGCTTGATTGCTTCCTTTCTGTAATCAGATTCGGATCTGAAAGGACTCTTCTATGTATACAAGCCAACCCACATAGCAAATCTCTCCACATACACAGCCCGCCCTCTCAACTTCACAAGAAAGAAAAGTGCTCTTAAAGGCATCTGGAGATTTTTGCTTCACTCCAAAACACAGCAAACTTCCTTCCCTGGTGCAGCCTACGAAGTCCCTGGCGGAAGGTCACCATAACAGACTTCAAGCAATTCACAAGTTGCCCCAGAATGCAACACCATGTGGCTGAAAGCTGCTTCTAACCATATTTGAGGCAGGGGCAAATTGTAAAAAAAAAAACAAAACAACAAAACAATTTATGAGATGGGGGCAAGAATCTGAATAAATATTTCTCCAAAGAAGATACACAAATGGCAACAAGCACATAACATGCACATCATTACTTATTAAGGAAATTCCAAACAAAACCACAATGAGATACTGCTTCACTCCACTCTGGGATGACTATAAGCAAAAGGACACAATAAGGATTAGAAATGTACAGATTGTTGTACCAATGTAAAATGGCACAGACATTCTGGAAAAGAGTCTGGCAGTTCCTCAAACAATTGAACAGCATAAAGTAACCATATGACCAGCAATTCCACTCCTAGGTATGTATCCAAGAGAAATGAAAACAGATGTCCACACAATAACTTGTGCAGGAATGTTCATACCAGCAGTATTTATGATAGTCGAAAGAGGAAACAACCCAAATGCCCATCAACTGATGAATAAATAAAATGTGGTAGGGCCACATGATGTATTATTCAGCCATGAAAAGGAATGAAGTCTGGATACATACTACAACATGAACCTTGAAAACACATGTTCAGTAAAAGAAGCCAGTCACAAAAGGCTGCATATTGTAAGATTCCATTTA
>NW_006945537.1:0-699 GCF_000164805.1 Carlito syrichta | reverse complement strand
AATCTGGGACACTATGTCCCCGGAAAGCTTCGACTCCTGTTACCAATGTGGAACAAGGAAAATCAGTTTCCATGTGACCAGCAAACTTCTGGTCAGTTGCTAATTTTTCCCTGGCTTAACTTACTTCTCACACCTAGACGTCTACAGGATTTTTCTAAATGCTAATCAGGAATACAGGAGTACTGGTTCCCACATTTTTCAGAGCTAATTCCTATATCCATACCAAAAATTTGTCATTACTGATCCCCAAGAAACCTGCTGCTCCTCTTGATAGTTGTAACAGAGAATCTGGTCATCTACTCCGCTTGTTTTGCAGGAGGCTGTAAGACCAGATTCCACAGCACAAGGAATCATCTCTCCATTTTTCATGGAATTTCTGGTTTCAGGTTGACCTCATAACCCATAAACTACTGCTGGAATGTCATTTTGATATTCGTAACGTGAGATTAGGAGTTCCCACATATTTCAGATGTATTCTTAAGGGAGATCCAGCAATCTTGGATTCCGGGGCCCTGCTGAACTTTTGACTGTGTGAGTGTTGGTATATGAGAGTTTGTACTTCAATGTCGCCAGGTAATGTCCGGGAGTCTTATGAGAACAAATAGAATCTGGGTTACGGGTGTCGCCAATACAAGAATTCTACAGGGCTACATTATAAGGGCTAATCTGGAATCTGGGCTTCTAATTCCCCACATTCTG
>NW_006945536.1:0-778 GCF_000164805.1 Carlito syrichta | reverse complement strand
TCAGCTATTCAGAATTAGGAACTTGGGTTTAGATGTTTCACCATTTTTAGAAGGTATTTTCGGGAGGACAAGAGGTTCTTGGCTTCCAAGTCTACATGAACATTCTGGAGTCATTCCATTGGGAGCCAAAAGTCTGGACTTCCATGGCACCGGGAAACGTTTGGTCGTTTTGCTGAGAACGAAGCAGAAATCAAGACACTATGTCTCCTGAAAGCTTCTACTCATGTTATCAATGTGGAACAAGGAAAATCAGTTTACATGTGACCAGAATCCTTCTGAGCAGTTGCTAATTTTTCCTTGGCTTCAGGTAGTTCTCAAACCTAGAAATCTACAGCATATTTGTAAATGCTACTCAGGAATCTGGGAGTCCTGTTCCTCACATTTTTCAGAGCTAATTCCTACATCCTTGCCACAAATCTGAAATTACCGATCCCCAGGGACCTGCTGCTCCTCTTGTTAGTTGTAACAGAGAAACTGGCCATCTACTCCGCTTGTTTTACAGGAAGCTGGAAGGACAGATTCCACAACCCAAGGAATCACCTCCCCATTTTATAATGTAATTCCCAGCTTCATGTTTTCCTCCTAAACCAGAAACTACTGCTGGAATTTCTGGTTGATAGTCAGAACTTGGTATTAGGAGTTTCCACATATTTTGGACATATTCTTAAAGGGGATCCAGCAATCTTGGATTCCAGGGCCCTAGTGGTCTTTTTGGTGTATGAGAATTGGTATATACGAATTTGTATTTGCACATCTCCAAGTAATGTACGAGTGTCTT
>NW_006945535.1:0-718 GCF_000164805.1 Carlito syrichta | reverse complement strand
TTAGTAGCAAAATGCCAATTTGTTCCTGGGGAACTGGGATTGTGGCCGAAGATGTTCATAAGAATCAAACGGAATTGTAGGTCCAGATCCTCGATTAAAATTATCAAGAGGACCATAAACTTCTTGTGAATCTGTAATGAGAGATTTTAGGTATCCACTAAGCAAGTAGCTCTGAAAAATGTACGGACCTACCAGCTCAGGCTCCTCAGTAAACCTTATCAAGAGGCCTTATAGATTTTGGCAAAGGAGGACTCCCTGAACCCGGATTCCCTTCTCGTTCTCAGCAAGATGCCCTGATTTTCCCTGGCTGTTGGATTCAAAAATTCTGTATAAAAATAGACAAATGCCCAGCTGTTTTCCAGGGACGCGGAATTCGTGATTTTTGGCTACCTATAAAAATAAGTACAACATTCTCAGTAACCTCAAAACCCGAGGCCTGTATCAAGTAGATGCACAAACGGAAGTTTTAGGATTACACAGTACACCTTAGTCAAGAGTTACATAAAAATATGGCGAGATGATTTTTTCAGTCCAGGAATCTGGCTTTAGTTGTCCCGAGGAATCCAACAGAATTTAAGGGATAGATTCTTGGTTGCAACAATCAAGAGGACCAGAAGGTTGATGGGAATTTACTATGACACTTGTCATTTCCAAGTGGCAAGTAACTCTGAAGAATTTGGAGAACTAGAAGTCCAGATTCCAGGTAAGTCTTTAGAAT
>NW_006945534.1:0-5596 GCF_000164805.1 Carlito syrichta | reverse complement strand
TGAAAAATGTGGGAACCAGGACTCCCGTATTCCTGATTAGCATTTAGAAAAATCCTGTAGACTTCTAGGTGTGAGAAGTAAGTTAAGCCAGGGAAAAATTAGCAACTGCCCAGAAGTTTGCTGGTCACATGGAAACTCATTTTCCTTGTTCCACATTAGTAACAGGAGTCGAAGCTTTCTGGGGACATAGTGTCCCAGATTCCTGTTTCATTCTCAGTAAAACGACCAGATGTACCCAAGTGCCCTGGATATGCAGACTTGTGGCTGCGAATAGAAAGACTCCAGAATGTTCCTGTAGACTTGGAAACCAAGACCCTGGTGCCCTCCCAAAACTACCTTCTAAAAATGGTGCAACATATAAACCCAAGGTCTTAATTCCAAGTAGCTGATCTTCTAGAAGTTTCTGGAGTATGAGGTAACCCTGAATTCAGGGCTTACATTCAAAAACCCTGAGAAGATTACTTGTGTCCTCGAATTTGTTGTTAGAGGATCCAGAATCTAAATGGACTTGCAGTGCCATATTTTCGTTCTGACTATCAGGAGGACCAGAATGTTGCAGAACTTCTGGAATGAGTGATTCATAATGTCCACATAGGAATAGCTCTGAAAAATGTCGGGATATTGAAGTTTGGAGTCTTGTAGGCCTTAGCAAGATGCCCTGTACATTTTTGGAATTGAGGACTCATGTAACCCAGATTCTTTATTCTACCTTAGCAAGAACCCATGTAGTTTCCTGTTTTTGAGGACTCCCATTTCCCAGCTTCCTGCTTCGAAATCCTGATTCTTTTTTAGTCCTTAGCAAGACGCCCAGTAGATTCTTTGCATTGTGGACTCATGAAAACCAGATTGTTTATTCTTTCTTAACAAGAGGCCATGTAATGCCCTGTATATGAAGACTCCCATTACCTGGATTCCTGCTTTGAAACTCTGATTCTTGTTTAGCTGTTAGAAAAACCCCCTGTAGATTTTTACAACTGAGGACTTGTGTAAACCACACTCCTTATTCGTCCTTAGAAAGAGGTCGTGAAGTTTCCTCTATATGAGAACTTCCATTCCCCAGATTCATGCTTCAAAACCCTTATACTTTTTTATACCTTAGTAAGACTCCCTGTAGGTTTTTGGGATTTGAGGACTCGTGTAACCCAGATTACTTATTTTTCCATAGCAAGACGCTGTGTACTTCCCTGTATATGAGGACTCCCATTACGCAGATTCCTGCTTCATTCTCAGCAATACGCCGAGATATTTCCTGATGAACGTAGATTTCCAGTTGTTTGGATATCTATAGAAAGACTTCCATATAGTACCTGGGAACTGTAATCCAAGTTCCAGTTTCCCCTTAACAGACATAATAAAAATGTGGAGTATTCTAAACCCAATATCCCAATTCCCAACATCCCGACTACAAAGAATTCTGTATTTTGAGGCAAACTGAAGTGAGGGATTTTGTAGCAAAATGCCATTTGATTCCTGGGGTACTGGATTATGGCCGAAGATATTCATAAGACACAAACGGAATTGTAGGAGCAGATCCTCGATTACACCTATCAAGAGGACAAGAAAATTCTTGGGAATCTGTAATGGGAGATTTAAAGTATTCACTCAGCAACTAGCTCTGAAAAACGTAGGAAGCTACAAACCCAGATTCCTCATTCAACCTTATCAAGAGGCCATATAGATTTCAGCGATTGAGGACTTCGTGAACCCGGATTCTCAACTCGTTTTCAGCAGTATGCCCTGATTTTCCAAGGCGATCTGGATTCCAAAATTCTTTATACAAATAACAGATGCCCAGCTGTTCCCAGGGACGTGGAATCCAAGATTGCTTGTTCCCCCCTTATGAATACGTCCTAAACATGTGGAAACTCCTAATCCCATATTCCGAATGCCAAAAAGAATGGCTAGCAGTAGTTTCTGGACTACAAGGTAAACCTGAAGTCAGAGATCACATTAACAAAAGGTGAGATGATACCTTGGATTAAGGAATCTGGACTTACAGGACCCTGTGAAACAAACGGACCAGTAGTCTGGATTCTCAGTTACAACTATCAAGAGGCACAGGAGGTTCCTGGGGATCGGTAATGCCCAATTTGATGTATGTATATAGGACGTAGCTCTGAATAATATGGGGACGAGGACACCCAGATTCCAGATTAGCATTTAACTAAAGTCCCTGTCGATTACTTGGTATGAGCACTGACTAAAGCCAGGAATAAGTGTAGCAATTGCCTAGATGTTTGCAAGTTACATGGAAACCGAGATTCCTGGTTCCTATTTAGGAACACATGTAGCAACTTTCAAGGTACACAGTGACCCAGATTTGTTTCGTTCTAAGCAAAACGTCGAGATGTTTCCTGTTGCCCTGGAAATTCAGACTCTTGTATACACATAGAAAGATGACAAAAATGTTCCTGGGGACGTGGAATCAAAGATTCCTGGTTCCCTCACAAAAATAACTCATAAAAATGTGACCACCTAAACCTAAAGTCCTAATTCCGAACAGCTGAACCACCAGAAGTTTCTGGAGTACGAGGTAACACTGAAGTCAGAGCTTACATACAAAAAATCCGAGGTGATTACTTGTGTCCAGGAATCTGGCCTCACTGGTTCCACATATCTAAAAGGACTTGTAGTGCCATGTTCTCGTTCACAACTATCAAGAGTACCAGAATGTTGCTGGAGTCCTGGAATGATTGATTCGTAATATCCACATAACAAACAGCTCTTAAACATAAGGGGTGCTCCAAGTCCTGATTCTTGTTTAGCCCTTAGCAAGACACCCTGTAGATTTTTGGGACTGAGCACTCATGTAAACAAGAATCCTTATTCATCATTAGCAAGAAGCAGTGCAGTTTCCTGTATATGAGGACTCCTATTACCCAGATTCCTGCTTCATTCTCAACAAGACACCAAGACATTTCCTGGAGATGTAGAATTCAAGTTGTTTGGATATCAGTAGAAAGAATCCCAGAAGTTTCCTGGGGAATTGGATTCCAATATTCCTGGCCCCATTTAACAACACAATATAAATTTGGGGACCTAGAAGCCCAGATTCCTGATTAAATCTTATCAAGAGGCCCTGTATTGTTGGCGATTGAGAACTCCAAGAACCCGGGTTCCCTTTCGTTCTCAGCAAGATGCCCTGATTTTCCCTGTCGATGTGGATTCCAAATATCTATACAAAAAGACAGATGCCCAGATGTTTCCTAGGAAGGTGGAATCCATGATTCCTGGTTACCTTTAAAAATACGTACTAAACATTTGGCAACAGCAAAGCCCTCGATCCCTCTCAAAATAAAAGGACAAACGGAAGTTTAAGGACTGCAAAGTTCATTTTAAGACCAGAGTTACATCCAAATATGGCAAGGAGATTCTTTTTATCCTGAAATTTGGCCTTAGTTGTCCTGAAGAACTTAACGGAATTGTAGTACCAGAAACCCGTTTACAACTATCAAGAGGACCAGAATGATCCTGGACTCCTGAAATGACTGATTTATAATATCCACATGCTAAATTGCTCCAACACATGAGTGAGCTCAAAACCCTGATTCTTCTTTGTCCCTTAACAAGATGCCCTCAGAATTTTTCGAATTGAGCACTCGTATTTCAAAGATTCCTTATTCTTCCTTAGCTAGAGGCTGTGTAGTGGCCTGTATATGAGAACTCCCCTTTCCCAGATACCTGTTTCAAAACCTTGATTCTTGTTTAGCCCTTAGCAAGATGCCATGTAGATTTTGTGATTGAGGAACCGTGTAAAACAGATTCTTTATTATTCCTTAGCAAGAGTCCGTGTAGTTTCCTGTATATGAGAACCGCTATTACCCACATTCCTGCTTGAATCCCTGATTCTTATTTAGCACTCAGCAAGATGTCCTGTATAATTTTGGGACTGAGGACTCATATAACCCAGATTCCTTATTCTTAGTAAAAGGCCGTGTAGTTGCCTGTGCATGAGTACTCCGTTTCCCCTGATTCATGCTTCGAAACCATGATTCTTGTTTAGCCCTTAGCAAGACGCCCTGTAGTATTTTTGGGATTGAGAAACAAGTGTAACCAAGATTCCTTATTCTTTCTTAGCAAAAGGCCATGTAGGTGCCTGTATATGAGGACTCCATTTCCCCAGATTCATGCTTCAAAACCCTGATTGGTATTTAGCCCTCAGCAAGATGCCCTGAAGTCTTTATGGGATTGAGGACACGTGTAACCCAGATTCCTTTTTCTTCCTTATCAAGAAGCCGTGTGTTTCCTGCATATGAGGACTCCCATTACCCAGATTCCTGCTTCACTCTCAGCAAGACGCCAAGACATTTCCTGGTGTCCTAGAATTCCAGTTGTTTGGATATCAAGAGAAGGACTTTCATAAGGTTCTTGGGGAACTGGAATCCAATAATTCAGGTTCCCCTTAACAAGACCTCTCCAAAATGTGGAATCTTCTAAACCCAATGTCCCAATTCCCACCAACCCGACCACAAGAAATTTCTGCAGTTTGGTGTACCCTGAATCGAGAGATTTTGTACCAATATGCAATTTGATTTCTGGGGTACCTGATTATGATCGTAGATGTTCCTAGGACACAAAACGAATTGGAGTTCCAGATCCTCGATTACATCTATCAAGAGGACCTGAAAGTTCCTGGGGATTTGTAATGACAGACTTAGGGTATTCACGGAGCAAGTAGCTCTGAAAAATATAGGAACCTAGAAGCCCAGATGGCTGGTTAAACCTTATCAAGAAGCCATATAGATTTCAGCGATTGAGGACTCCCTGAACCCGGATTCCCTTCTCATTCTCAACAAGATTCCCTGATTTTCCCTGGCAATCTAGATTTCAAAATTCTGTTTGCAAATAGACACATGCCTGGCTGTTTCCCAGGGATGTGGAATCCATGATTTCTAGTTACCTTTAAAAATATGTACTACATACTTATCAACCTCAAAACCCCCGGCCCATATCAAATAGATGCACAAACGGAAGTTTTAGGATTACAGGGTGCATCTTAAGACAACAGTTACATACAAATATGGCAAGATGATTCCTTCAGTCCTGGAATCTGGCTATAGTTGTCCCAAGGAACCAAACTGAATTCTTGGGACAGATTCTTGGTTACAAAAATCAAGAGGTCCTGAAGGTTGCTGGGAATCTATAATGACACGTCATTTCCAAGTGACAAGTAGCTCTGAAGAATTTGGAGAACTAGAAGCCCAGATACAGATAAGCCCTTATAATGGAGCCCTGTAGAATTCATGGATTGAGGCCTCCCATAACCTAGATTCTTTTTTTATCAGGAACACGCCCCAACGTTTTCAGGCAATGTATAAGTAAAAACTCTTACATACCAATACTCATATGCCCAGAAGTTTCCCAGGGACCTGTATTCCAAGGTTGCTGGTTCGTCCTTAAAAATACATCCTAAATAGTTGGGAACCCCTAATCCCATATTCTGAATACCAAAACGAATGTCTAGCAGTAGTTTCTTGACTTCTAGGTAATCCTGAAGTCACAGATCACGTTAAAAATGGCGAGATGTTTCCTTGGAATGTGAATCTGGCCTTCCGGACCCTGTGAAACAAACGGACCAGTAGGTCAGATTCTCAGT
>NW_006945533.1:0-892 GCF_000164805.1 Carlito syrichta | reverse complement strand
TTGAGCACCCTTCATCATGGAAGTTTTATGTTGTGCTGAGCATGATTTCTGTGTTTAAAGATGTGTACTGCTGGTACCGCATGGCCTTGCATACACCGGCTAATGACTTCAATTGGTATTTAAGGGAAAAGTCATCGAATGCTGGGAGCAACAGCAGCGGAAACTTAGTGGGAGATTCCAAGTGGGTTCAATACAGCCTTCTCCCCGGGTGATTCTCAAGGTTAATTCTGACTAGCCATATTTCTTGTCTTTTGTAATGACTCCAGAAATTAAATTCGGTTTAAGATGTACTCCTCTTGGAATACTACAGGTTTTTTCAAAAGATTTTCATAGTCCAAAATAAAATTAGCAAAATATTGATTGAAAAAGTAAATAGAGCCAGGTTCGGTGGCTCAGCCTGTAATCCCACGCCCTTGGGAGGCTGAGGTGAGTGGATTGCCTGAGCCCGCGGGTTCGAGACCCTCCTGGGCAGCGAGACCTCATCTCTACAATAAATCAGATAATCAGCCGGGCGTGGTAGCGCATGCCTGTAATTCCGGCTGCTTGGAAGGCTGAGGCAGAAGGATTGCCGGAGCACAGCAGGTCGAGGCTGTGGTGGCTGAGAGTGGCCACTGCACTCCAGTCTGGGTGACAGAATGAGACTCCCACTCAAAAAAAAAAAAAAAACAAAAACGAAAAAGTAAATGGAGGAAACCTACAGAATCTGTATTACCGTAACTATAATTCACATTCTTGAATGGAACAAAAGATGATCTAAGGAGAAATAACATTTTGTTGCTTATATGGTCCTTGAGTAAATGAATAATACACATACTACTCAATAAACTCTTAACAACTACTGTAGGAATGGTAAAGATAAAATTACTATCTTCTAGACTTAAATCAAACACAG
>NW_006945532.1:0-967 GCF_000164805.1 Carlito syrichta | reverse complement strand
AAAGAAGCCAGTCACAAAAGGCTGCATATTGTAAGATTCCATTTATGCAAAATGTCCCGGATAGGCAAATTCATACAGACAGAATATACGCTGGTGATTGCCAAGCAGCATGGAGAGAGGGAAATGAGACTCAATAGCTAATGGGTACAAGGATTTTTTTTGCTGGTGATAAAGATGTTCTAGAATTAGAGAATGATGGTGGTTGCACAACTCAGTGAATATACTAAAAATCTGAACTATATACTTTAAAGGGGCAAATCTAATAGTATTCAAACTACTCCTCAATAAAGCTATTGATAAAAATAAATGTTAAGTAATTCATTATGTGCAAACAGAACAAGGCTCAGAGTAAGGGACTCCAGGTCTCCTCTGCTTTTGTCCCCAGGCGTGCTAAATGCCAGTGGCTCTCTGAACCTCAGTTTCCACATGTGTCAACTGCTTGGCATGGTGTGCTAGGACAAAAGGCCCTCTGGTTCCACTGAGGTCATTCCACGATCATACCAGACATCAAAATGCAGCAACACTCCCACTGCATGTCTGGGAGTCTCTAGATATTTCACATTCTATTCTGGTTTGAGTCTAGTCATCATATGGGGGATCATCATCAAGAGTGTTAATACTTCCAAAAACCAAAAAAAAAATGACAGAAAAACCAGCAGAACCAAGCCGTTCTTGGGAATCCCAACAATGCCAGGCCTTATCCTGGTATTTTCCTATCCTGCCCTGATGAATTAACCCAGTGCTAGCAAGGGAAAAATCTCTATATCCCTTTTGCTAGATGGGCTGGTTCGGAAAATTCTGTATTGAATGCCTATGTTCTTATGGAACAAACATTTAAATGGGCATGATGTTCAAAGATTAATAAAGGCGTTTGAAAGAGAAAGGGAAGCAAAATGGGCCTTTTTCATTTGGCGAATGACCCTCAAGGGTCAGCACAAGTAACCCTTCCTTCTGGGAACTCATCTTG
>NW_006945531.1:0-1272 GCF_000164805.1 Carlito syrichta | reverse complement strand
TTTAATCCTACTGGTAATACATCCTTTACGTAATATTACAAACAAATCTCATGACAAAAAAGTGAGCCTTTAAAAGAGGAAATATAGTCATATTAATACACCTTTTTCTTATCACACCATATTAATGTGGTGGTGAAATCTAGAAAAGTATATTTGCTTTACAGGAAAGTAATAAACGATGAATACTTACTTCACAGAAGTGATACAGATTCCAGTTCTTAAATCTTCCAAATTGATTGAAACAGTTGTAAAACACAAGGTAACTCTAGTGCTAAAAGAGAAAATACTAAATTTTAAAATGTCTTTGCTTTACAAACCACAGGCAAGTTCACACAATGTATTTCTGCAGACAGTCTTTGTCATATAACCAAAGATATACTATGAATGACCAAAGAAACCACATGATTTAGAAGCAATGTTGCTGAAATTCATTGTGTTATTACTGGGGTTTTGCTTTCCTGATTGTTTGCTATGTAGTGCTATGTTAAATAATTTCATTTGCATCAGCTAAGTATACTGTGAAAGGGCACCAGAGAACCTGGCCTTAGATAAAAATTACACCATTTCACAAATAAATAATAATACAGACACAGATAATTGGGAATTGCTATGTGGTATTTCTAAAAGGGTTTCTTTTGGGATCTCTCTTGCTCCATTTTCCAAGTGATATTCTATCCTTTAACAAAGCACTGTTAAGTGTACACCACACTGATGAACACCTACGTTGGTTACTTTCACAGAACCTATAGACACCTCTACCTTCATCGAACAACACCGGACTCAAAGAAAACTGGGTGAGAACAGATGGCTTAGGGCAAGGGTTGGTGAACTTATTCTGACAGAACTTATTCTGTCAAGTGCCACACAGCAAAGACCTTAGGCTTTGTGGGCTAAGAAATCTCGCTGCATCCACTTACTTCTGCTACTGTGGTGCAAAAGCAGCCACAGTTAGGATGTGAACAAATGGTTGTGCTGTGTTCTCATAAAACTTTATTTACTTATAAAGTACACAAAAATTTTTAAAAATTTAAAAAACCTTTATTTACTTAGAGAGCAGGCTGCGTTTGGCCCATGGGTCACAGTCTGCCAAGCCCTGGCTTAGGGTAAACTCACTGACTTGTGGTAGGTAGAACTCAGAGCAGAATCAGGCTTGTGTGAGTCGTACATGTTTCCATTTTTAAGAAGCTTTCAGCTTCATGATTACTCCAGGGGTATTATTACCTCCCCTACTTTCACACTGATAAAATCACTACCCATTGATTACCTGTTGAA
>NW_006945530.1:3324-4164 GCF_000164805.1 Carlito syrichta | reverse complement strand
TTCCTAAATCAGAAACTACCTCTGGAATTTCAGGTTGATATTGGAACTTGGCTTTTGGAGTCCTACATATTCGGACATATCTTAAAGGCTATCCAGCAATCTTGGATTCCAGGGCTCTGGTCACCTTTAGGGCATATGAGTATTGGTATATAAGAGTTTGTACTTCCACTTCGCCAAGTAACGTCCAGGAGTCTCATTGATAACAAAAAGAATATGGTTTATGGGAGTCACCAATCCAATAATTCAACAGAGCCACATTATAAGGGCTAATCTGGAATCTGGGCTTCTAAATCTTCACATTTTTTAGGGCTACTGGTCTCTTGGATATGATAATATTTTCATTATATATTCTCAGCAACCCGCTGGTCATCTTGATAGTTATACCTGATAATGTCTAGCTACAAGTCCATTGGTTTCCTTGGGACAACAAAGGGCAGATTATAGAGCCCAAAGAATCTTCTCGACGGTTTGTGTGTAACCCTCGTCTTAAGATGTGCCTTGCAATGCTAAAATATCCGTTTGTCTGTCTATTCAGATAGGGACCTGGTGTTTTGAGGTTGCCAAATATTTATTACATATTTTCAGGGTCATGAGGAATCATGGAATCCAAGTCCCTAGGAAACTTGTGGACATCTGTCTATTTGTATACACAGTTTAGGTATCCACATCACAAAGGAAAATAAGGGCATCTTGCTGAGAACGAAAAGGAAATCCAGTTCTAGGAAATCTCATTAACTGGAATCCACAGGTCCTATTGACAAGGTTTAATCAGCAGTCTGTGCTTCTGTGTCCCTACATTTTTCAGAGCTACTAGCTCCTTGGATACCCTAAATCTGTCAT
>NW_006945530.1:2541-3304 GCF_000164805.1 Carlito syrichta | reverse complement strand
TAGAATCTGGTCCTCTACTCCGCTTGTTTTGCAGGAGGGTGGAAGGCCAGATTCCACAACCCAAGGAATCATCTCCTCATTTTATAATGTGATTTTGGGCTTCATGTTTTCCTCCTAATTCTGAAACTACTGCTGGAATATCTGGTTGATATTTGGAACCTGACTTTCGGAGTTCCTACATATGTGGGACATATTCTTAAAGGTGATCCAGCAATCTTGGATTCCAGGGCCCTGGTATATGAGTATTGATATATAAGAGTTTGTACTTCCACGTCGCCAAGTGACGTTCGGGAGTCTCAATGAGAACAAAAAGTATCTGGGTTATGGGTGTCACCAATCCAAGAATTCTACAGAGCCACTTTATAAGGGCTAATCTGGAATCTGGGCTTCTAAATCCCCACATTTTTTAGGGTTACTGCTCTCTTGGATATGACAGTTTTTCCATTACATATTCTCAGCAACCCTCTTGTCATCTTGATAGTTATAACTGATAATGTGTACATACAAGTCCATTGGTTTCCTCGGGAAAACAAAGGGCATATTCTAGGGCCCAAAGAATCTTTTTGCCATGTTTGTGTGTAACTCTCGTCTTAAGATGTACCTCGCAATGCTAAAACTTCCGTTTGTCCATCAATTGAGATAGGGGCCTGGTGTTTTGAGGTTGCCAAATATTTATACATACTCTTAAGGGTAATGAGGAATCATGGAATCCAAGTCCCTAGGAAAGTTCTGGTCATCTGTCTATTTGTATACACAGTTTGGG
>NW_006945530.1:0-2024 GCF_000164805.1 Carlito syrichta | reverse complement strand
AAGAATAAGGAATCTGGGTTACACGAATCCTCAACCCCAAAAATATACAGGGCATCTTGGAAAGGGCTAAATAAGAATCAGAGATTCGAAGCAGGATCTATGTATTTTGAGTCCTAATATACAGGAAACTACACGGCCCCTTGCCAAGGAAGAAAAAGAATCGGGGTAATAGCAGTCCTCAGTCCTAAAAATCAACAGGCCATCTGCTGTGGGCTAAACAAGAATCAGGGTTTAGAAGCTGAAATATAGGTAATAGCAGTCCTCATATACAAAATCTACATGATCTCTTCCAAAGGAGAAATAAGAAACCTGTTTTACACGGTTCCGCAGTCACTATATCTACATGACATCATGCTAAGGGCTAAACAAGAATCAGGGTTTCAAAACAGGATTCTGGGGAATGGAGTCCTCATATACAGGACACTACATGGACCCTCACTAAGGAAGAATAAGGAATGTGTGATACACGAGTCCCCCAATCTGAAAAATCCTCAGGGTGTCTTGCTACGGGATAAACAAGAATCAGGGCTTCGAGCTCCTCTAACGTTTCGGAGCTATTTGGCTTGTGGGTATTACGAATCAGTCATTTCAGGGCTCCAGCAATGTTCTGGTCCTCTTGATAGTTGTAAACGGGTATCTGGTAATACAAGTCTATTAGGTTCCTCGGCACAACTAGGACCAGATTCCTGGAACAGAAGTATCTTCTTGCCGTGTTGGGATGTAACCCTGGTCTTAAGATGATCTTGATAATACTTAATTTCCGTTTGTACTTTTATTTTGAGAGAGGCCGAGGGTTTTACAGTTGCCAAATATTTAGTATGCATCATGAAAATGTACCCAGGAATCATGAATTCCACGTCCCTAGGAAACATCAGGTCATCTGCATTTGTGTTTGGAATTCACATAGACAGGGAAAATCCGGGCGTCTTGCTAAGAACGAAAAGGGAAACCGGTTCTTGGAGTTATCAATCGCCTAAATCCACAAGGTCTCTTGATAAGGTTTAATCAGCAATCTGAGCTTCTATGTCGCCACAATTTTAGGGTGTCTTTTTAAAAGAGAACCAGGAATCTTGGGGTCCAATTCCACAAGAACATTATGTGGGTCTTTCTCTTGATATCCAAACACATGGAATTCTAGGTCACCAGGAAATGTCTCAGCGTCTTTCTGAGAATGAAGCAGAAATCTGGGTAATGGGAGTCCTCATATACAGAACACTTCACGACCTCTTGCTACGAAAGAATAAGGAATCTTGGTTACACGAGTGCTCCAACCCAAAAATCTACAGAGCGTCTTGCTAAGAGATAAACACCAATCAGGTTTTAGGAGTAGGAATCTTGATAATGGGAGTCCTCATATACAGGAAACTGCACTGTCTATTGCTAAGGAAGAATAAGGATTCTGGTTTACAAGTGTCCTCAATCCCCCAAAAAACTTCAGGGTGTCTTGCTAAGGGCTAAACATGAATTTGGGTTTTTGAAGCATAATCTGGGGAAATGAAACCCTCATGTACAGGCAAGTGCACGGACTTTTTCCAAGAAAGAATAAGGAATATGGGTGACATGGGTTCTTAGTCCCCAAAAAATTACAGGGCGTCTTCCTAAGGTCTAAACAAGCATCAGGGTTTCGAAGCATGTATCTGGGAAAGGGAGTACTCATATACAGGCAACTACACGACTGTTTCTAAAAATAAGGAATCTGGATTATATGAGTCCTCAGTCCCAAAAATACACAGGTCAATTTCTTGAGGGCTAAAGAAGCATCAGGGATTCGAAGCATGAAAGTGGGTAATAGCAGTCCTCATATACAGGAAAATACACGGCCTCTTGCTAAGAAAAAAGAAGAAATCTGTTTTACACGGTTCCTCTATCAAAAAATCTACATGGCATCTTACTAAGGGTTAAACAAGGATCAGGTTTCAAAACAGGAATCTATGGAAAGAGTCCTCATGTACAGGACACTACACAGTCTGTAACTAAGGAAGAATAAAGAATCTTTGTTGTACAAGTCCTCAATCTACATAATG
>NW_006945529.1:0-720 GCF_000164805.1 Carlito syrichta | reverse complement strand
TATTCGCAGCCACAAGTGTGGATATCCAGGGCACTGGGGTACATCTGGTCGTTTTGCTGAGAACGAAACAGGAATCTGGGACACTATGTCCCCGGAATAGCTTCGACTCCTGTTACCAATGTGGAACAAGGAAAATTAGTTTCCATGTGACCAGCAAACTTCTGGGCCGTTGCTAATTTTTCCCTGGCTTAACTTACTTCTCACACCTAGACGTCTACAGGATTTTTCTAAATGCTAATCAGGAATACGGGAGTCCTGGTTCCCACATTTTTCAGAGCTAATTCCTATATCCATACCAAAAATTTGTCATTACCGTTCCCCAAGGAACCTGCTGCTCCTCTTGTTAGTTATAACAGAGAATCTGGTCATCTGCTCCACTTGTTTTGCAGGAGGCTGTAAGACCAGATTCCACAGCACAAGGAATCATCTCTCCATTTTTCATGGAATTTCTGGCTTCAGGTTGACCTCATAACCCATAAACTCCTTGCTGGAATGTCATTTTGATATTCGTAACTTGAGATTAGGAGTTCCCACATATTTCAGATGTATTCTTAAGGGAGATCCAGCAATCTTGGATTCCGGGGCCCTGCTGAACTTTTGACTGTGTGAGTGTTGGTATATGAGAGTTTGTACTTCAATGTCGCCAGGTAATGTCCGGGAGTCTTATGAGAACAAATAGAATCTGGGTTACAGGTGTCGCCAATACAAGAATTCTACAGG
>NW_006945528.1:0-798 GCF_000164805.1 Carlito syrichta | reverse complement strand
AAAAAATCTACATGGCGTCTTACTAAGGGCTAAAAAATATCAGGGTTTCAAAACAGGAATCTAGGCAAAGAGAGTCCTCACATACGGGACACTATACAGCCTCCAACTATGGAGGAATAAAGAATCGTAGTTTTACGAGTCCTCAATCCAAAACATTTCCAGGGTGTCTGCTATGGGACAAAGAAGAAACAGGGCTTCGAACTCCCAAATGTTTTGGAGCAATTTAGCATGCAGATATTACGAATCGGTCATTTCATTACTCTAGCAACATTCTGGTCCTCTTGTAATTTGTAAACGGGTATCGGGCACTCCAAGTCCATTAGGTTCCTCAGAACAACTAAGGTCAGATTCCAGGACAAAACGAATCTTCTTGACATATTTGGATGTAAAAAATGTAGTTACCCAGAAACGCAGATTGCTGATTAAACCTTTGCAAGAGACCCTGTAGATTCCAGTTAATGAGAACATCTAGAGCCGTATTTCCTTTTCATTCTCAGCAAGATGCCCTGATTTTCCCTTGTGATGTGGATACCCAAACTGGGTATACAAATAGACAGATGCCCAGAAATTTCCTAGGGACTTGGAATCCATGATTCCTGATTGCCCTTTAAAGTATGCAATCAATATTTGGCAACCTTAAAACACAAGGCCCCTATCTGAATAGATGGACAAACGGAAGATTCAGCATTGCGAGGTACATCTTAAGATGGGAGTAACACACAAATATGGCAAGAAGATTCTTTGGGTCCTAGAATCGGCCCTTTGTTGTCCTGAGGAAGCCAGTGGACTTGTAGGTAC
>NW_006945527.1:0-717 GCF_000164805.1 Carlito syrichta | reverse complement strand
CAGGTCGAGGCTGCGGTGGCCGGGAGCGGCCACTACACTCCAGTCTGGGTGACAGAGTGAGACTCTAACTCAAAAAAAAAAAAAAAAAAAAAGAATCCCATTATTAGAGGTGAAAGTACTCATGTAAGCCATGAATAATAATGTGCATGAAAGGGACTGTAATAAAGGCACCTTTTACATTGATTTTTGATTTGCATATATTTTAGATTTTATTCTCTGCTTTGATAAATGCAATGAGATAGTTGGATTTTTAAAAAGTAGAGATGAGGTCTCCATTTTTAGAAAAAATGGCTGGAGGGCAGTGCCTATTCATAGGCAAGATCATAACACTGCAGTCTCAAATTCCTGGGCTCAAGTGATCCTTCTGCCTCATTCTCCCAAGTAGCTTGGACTATAGGCATGTACCACCATGCCCAGTTTCATCCATTTTTTTTTTTTTTTTTAGTTGGAGTCTCACTCTGACACCCAGGCTGGAGTGCAATGACATCTCACTACCACCACAGCTTCAACTTGCTGGGACCTCAGGTGATCCTTCCACCTCACTCTTCCGAGTAGCTGGAACTATAGGTGCTTGCCACCACATCTGGCTAATTTTTTTATTTATTGTAGAGAGAAGGACTCACCAAGTTGCCTAGGCTGATCTCAAACCCCTAGGCTCAGGCAATTCTCTTGCTCCACCTCCCAAAGTGATAGGATTCTAGGCATGAGCCACCGTGA
>NW_006945526.1:0-725 GCF_000164805.1 Carlito syrichta | reverse complement strand
TTTGATATTCGTAACTGGAGATTAGGAGTTCCCACATATTTCAGATGTATTCTTAAGGGAGTTCCAGCAATCTTGGAT
This sequence comes from Carlito syrichta, assembly GCF_000164805.1. Taxonomy (NCBI): domain Eukaryota; kingdom Metazoa; phylum Chordata; class Mammalia; order Primates; family Tarsiidae; genus Carlito; species Carlito syrichta. Next base: position 647 of record NW_006945526.1, on the reverse strand, counting down.
TCCGGGGCCCTGCTGAACTTTTGACTGTGTGAGTGTTGGTATATGAGAGTTTGTACTTCAACGTCGCCAGGTAATGTCCGGGAGTCTTACGAGAACAAATAGAATCTGGGTTACGGGTGTCGCCAATACAAGAATTCTACAGGGCTACATTATAAGGGCTAATCTGGAATCTGGGCTTCTAATTCCCCACATTCTTTAAAGTTACGGGCCTCTTGGATATGATAATTTTGTCATTATTGATTCTCAGCAATCCTCTGGTCTTCATGATAGTCAACTGAGAATGTGGACCTACAAGTCCGTTGGGATTCTTGTGACAACAACTGGCAGATTCCAGGACCCAAATAATCTTATCACCATATTTGTATGTAACTCTTGTCTTAAGATGTACCTTGTATTCTTAAAACTTCTGTTTGTTTTTCTTCGATAGGGATCTGGTGTTTTGAGGTTGCCAAATATTTACTACGTACTTTTAAGGGTAATCAGGATTCATGGAATCCACATCCCTAGGAAACTTCAGGGCATCTGCCTATTTGTATACAGAGTTTTGGAATCCACATTACAATTATTCTCCTAGCAACCTTCTTAGAACGAAAAGGAAATCCGGTTCTAGGAGTTCTCATACGCCAGAATCTACAGGGACTCTTGAT
>NW_006945525.1:0-785 GCF_000164805.1 Carlito syrichta | reverse complement strand
GGATGGCCAGATTCCACAATCCAAGGAAACATCTCGCCATTTTTAACGTGATCTGTGACTTCAGGATTACCTAGAAGTCAAGAAACTACTGCTAGACATTCGTTTTGGTATTCAGAATATGGGATTAGGGGTTCCCAACTATTTAGGATGTATTTTTAAGGATGAACCAGCAACCTTGGAATACAGGTCCCTGGGAAACTTCTGGGCATATGAGTATTGGTATGTAAGAGTTTTTACTTATACATTGCCTGAAAACGTTGGGGAGTGTTCCTGATAAAAAAGAATCTAGGTTATGGGAGGCCTCAATCCATGAATTCTACAGGGCTCCATTATAAGGGCTTATCTGTATCTGGGCTTCTAGTTCTCCAAATTCTTCAGAGCTACTTGTCACTTGGAAATGACGTGTCATTATAGATTCCCAGCAACCTTCAGGTCCTCTTGATTTTTGTAACCAAGAATCTGTCCCAAGAATTCAGTTTGGTTCCTTGGAACAACTATAGCCAGATTCCAGGACTGAAGGAATCATCTTGCCATATTTGTATGTAACTGTTGTCTTAAGATGCACCCTGTAATCCTAAAACTTCCGTTTGTGCATCTATTTGATATGGGCCGGGGGTTTTGAGGTTGATAAGTATGTGGTACATATTTTTAAAGGTAACTAGAAATCATGGATTCCACATCCCTGGGAAACAGCCAGGCATGTGTCTATTTGTAAACAGAATTTTGAAATCTAGATTGCCAGGGAAAATCAGGGAATCTTGTTGAGAATGAGAAGGGAATCCGGG
>NW_006945524.1:0-855 GCF_000164805.1 Carlito syrichta | reverse complement strand
CAATTGCTTAGATGTTTGCAAGTACATGGAAAACCGAAGATTCCTGGTCCTATTTAGGAACACGTGTAGCAACTTTCAAGGGACACAGTGACCCAGATTTGTTTCGTTCTAAGCAAAACGTCGAGATGTTCCTGTTGCCCTGGAAATTCAGACTCTTGTATACACATAGAAAGATGACAAGAATATTCCTGGGGACGTGGAATCAAAGATTCCTGGTTCCCTCACAAAAATACCTCATAAAAAATGTGACCACCTAAACCCAAAGTCCTAATTCCGAACAGCTGAACCACCAGAAGTTTCTGGAGTACGAGGTAACACTGAAGTCAGAGCTTACATACAAAAAATCCGAGGTGATTACTTGTGTCCAGGAATCTGGCCTCACTGGTTCCAAATATCTAAAAGGACTTGTAGTGACAGGTTCTCGTTCACAACTATCAAGAGTACCAGAATGTTGCTGGAGTCCTGGAATGATTGATTCGTAATATCCACATAACAAACAGCTCTTAAACATAAGGGGTGCTCCAAGTCCTGATTCTTGTTTAGCCCTTAGCAAGACACCCTGTAGATTTTTGGGACTGAGGACTCATGTAAACAAGAATCCTTATTCATCATTAGCAAGAAGCAGTGCAGTTTCCTGTATATGAAGACTACTATTACCCAGATTCCTGCTTCATTCTCAGCAAGACACCAAGACATTTCCTGGAGATGTAGAATTCAAGTTGTTTGGATATCAGTAGAAAGAATCCCAGAAGTTTCCTGGGGAATTGGATTCCAATATTCCTGGCTCCATTTAACAACACAATATAAATCTGGGGACCTAGAAGCCCAGATTCCTGATTAAACCTTATCAAGAGG
>NW_006945523.1:0-1068 GCF_000164805.1 Carlito syrichta | reverse complement strand
GGTATCTTGCTAAGGGCTAAACACGAATTAGGGTTTTTGAAGCATGATCTGGGGAAATGAAATCCTCATGTACAGACAACTACACAGACTTTTGCTAAGAAAGAATAAGGAATCTGGGTTACGTGTGTTCTCAATCCCCAAAAAACTACATGGCGTCTTGCTAAGGACTAAACAAGCATCAGGGTTTCGAAGCATGTATCTGGGAAAGTGAGTACTCATATACAGGCAACTGCAAGGCTGTTGATAAAAATAAGGAATCTGGGCTATACACGTCCTCAGTCAGAAAAATCTACATGGCATCTTGCTGAGGGCTAAAGAAGATTCAGGGATTCGAAGCATGAATGTGAGTAATAGCAGTAATCATATACAGGAAACTACATGGCCTCTTGCTAAGAAAAAATAAGAAATCAGTTTTACACGGTTCTTCTATCAAAAAATCTACATGGCATCTTACTAAGGGCTAAACAAGAATCAGAGTTTCGAAACAAGAATCTAGGGAAAGAGAGTCCTAATATAAAGTACACTACACGGCCTCTAACTAAGGAAGAATAAAGAATCTTTGTTATACTAGGTTGTCTACTACGGGACAAACAAGAAACAGGGCTTCGAGCTCCTCACGTGCTTCAGAGCAATTTAGCATGCGGATATTACGAATCAGTCATTTCAGGACTCCAGCAACATTCTGGTCCTCTTGATAGTTGTAAACGGGTATCGGGCACTCCAAGTCCGTTAGGTTCCTCGGAACATGTAAGGCCAGATTCCAGGAAAAAAAGAAACTTCTTGCCATATTTGGATGTAACTCTGGTCTTAAGATGAACCTTGTAATCCTTCAACTTCCGTTTCTGCTTTTATTTTGAGAGGGGACAAGGGTTTTGCAGTTGACAAATGTTTAGTACGTATTTTTAAAGGTAACCAGGAATCATGGATTCCACATCCCTAGGAAACTTCTGGGTACCTGTATTTTTGTATACCGAGTTTGGAATCCACATTGACAGGGAAAATCAGGGCATCTTGCTGAGAACGAAAGGGGAAGGCGGGTTTCTTGGAGTTCTCAATCGCTGAAGTCTA
>NW_006945522.1:0-730 GCF_000164805.1 Carlito syrichta | reverse complement strand
TAACTCTAGTTTTAGCCGGGTCCTTCTATTCTTGCCGTGATTCAGAAATTGAATTGTGTTGATCACACAATAGACATCTGTCATGCAGATGTGATGTATATTTTTCTCCTCTTCAGTGATATGTGCATTAAATCATCAGGACCACTGAAATGTCTGTTAGATATTGAATCGCTGATGTCAGCTGCCAAGTCATTTCACTTAACTCAAAGGGAGGAAACCTTGGCTCCTGACTCCTTTTGTATGTTTTTGTTTCTTTAGCTGGTACGAAGTAAATCCCAGTTGTCTGGATGTGCAAGTTGATGGATACGATTTGAAGACATAGATTCTCCTCTGTAAGGCACTGACATTTATTGCCCCATCATCACTTAGGCTACAATATACAGATGTGAATTTCCTTCTTTCTTGAGCTTAAAAAGTTAAAGCCTGCAAGTGTCTCTCAAAGCTCAAATTAATGTAATTTTTGTCCACCATGTGAATAGGATCTAATACATAAGGTAATTTGGCTAAAACTAGTTGACAGAATTCATGTTAAGATAATAAGCATAAATTTCACAATTAAAATTCCCCATTGGCTATTTGTTGAACAAATACATTAATTTAAAATTACTCTCATTACTTAGAGATACTTTGTTCCCAGACTAATATAATTCACACACCACATTTCCAGTACCCTTTTGGTGTACACTGACATTTAGAGAAATAAATCTTTTAAATTCTTTTACATAAGCTT
>NW_006945521.1:0-988 GCF_000164805.1 Carlito syrichta | reverse complement strand
GAGTACTCATATGCAGGAAAACTACACGGGGTCTTGCTAACGAAGAATAAAGAATTTGGGTTACACAAGCCCTCAATTCCGAAAATGTACAGGACATCTAGCTAAGGTCTACAAAACTCTGGGCTTCGATGTCTCCACATTTTTCAGAGCTATTTCCAATATGGATATTATGAATCAGTCATTCCAGAAGACCAACAAGATTCTGGTCCTCTCGGTAGTTTAAACGATAACATGGCACTACAAGTACATTTTAATTCAGGATCCTCTAACGCCAAATTCCAGACACACATAATCATCTCAGTTTTTTTGAATGTGAGCCCTTAGTTCAGGATTACCTCGTATGCCAGAACTTCTGGTAGTTCAGCAATTCGGAATTAGGAACTTGAGTTTAGATGTTGCACAACTTTTCAAAGGTATTTTTGAGAGGGCACCAAGTTCTTGGCTTCCAAGTCCACAGAAACATTCTGGATACCTTCCATTGAGAACCACGAGTTCGGACTTCCAGGTCAAGGGGAAACATCTGGCCTTTTTGCTGAGAACAAAGCAGGAATCTGGGACACTACGTCACCAGAAAGCTTCTACTCATTTTACCAATGTGGAACAAGGAAAATCAGTTTGCATGTGACCAGCAAACTTCTGAGCAGTTGCTAATATTTCCCTGGCTTAAGGTAGTTCTCAAACCTAGAAGTCTACAGTATATTTCTAAATACTAATCAGAAATTTGGGAGTCCTGTTCCTCCAATTTTTCAGAGCTAATTCCTATATCCATACCACAAATCTGACATTTACGATCCCCAGGAAACTGCTGCTCCTCCTGTTACTTGTAACAGAGGATCTGGTCATCTACTCTGCTTGTTTTGCAGGAGACTGGAAGGCCAGATTTTGCAAACCAAGGAATCATCTCCCAATTTTATAAGGTAATTTTTGGCTTCATGTTTTCCTCTTTACCCAGAAAATACTGCTGGAAATTCTGGTTGATATTCGGAAT
>NW_006945520.1:0-3022 GCF_000164805.1 Carlito syrichta | reverse complement strand
TCAACTTCCGTTTCTCCTTTTATTTGAGAGGGGACAAGGGTTTGCAGTTGACAAATGTTTAGTACGTATTTTTAAAGGTAACCAGGAATCATGGATTCCACATCCCTAGGAAACTTCTGGGTACCTGTCTTTTGTATACCGAGTTTGGAATCCACATTGACAGGGAAAATCAGGGCATCTTGCTGAGAACAAAAGAGGAAGGCGGGTTCTTGCAGTTCTCAATCGCTGAAGTACAGGGCCACTTGATACGGTTTAATCAGGAAACTGGGATTCTAGGTCCTCACGTTTTTTGGGTGTCTGGTTAAAGGGAAGCAGTAATCTTGGCTTCAAATTTCCCAGGAAGCTTCTGGGAGTCTTTCTATTGATATCCAAACAACTTGAATTCTACATCTTCAGGAAATATCTCACTATCTTGCTGAGAATGAAGCAAGAGTGTGGGTAAAGAGAGTCCTCATATACAGGAAACTGCACTGTCTCTTGCTAATGATGAATAAGGATTCTGGGTTACATGAGTCCTCAATCCCGAAAATCTACAGGACGTCTTCCTAAGGCCTAAACAATAATCCAGATTTCGAGCTGTCTCATGTTTTAGAGCTGTTTCCCATGTTGATATTACGAAACAATCATTCCAGACTTGCAGCAACATTCTGGTACTCTTGAAAATTGTGAACGCGAATCTGGCACTAAAAGTCCATTTAGTCTCGGAACCTCTGAGGCCAGATTCCAGGACACATGTAATCATCTCGGATTTTTTGTATGTAAGCACTGACTTCAGTGTTACCTCGTACACCAGAAACTTCTGGTGGTTCAGCTGTTCGAAATTAGGACTTTGGGTTTAGCTGTTTACAATTTTTAGGAGGTACTTTTGGTATGGAACCAGGAATCTTAGATTCAACGTCCGCAGGAATATTCTTGTCATCTTACTATTGGTATACAAGAGCCTGCACTTCCAGGGCAACAGGAAACATATCGGCGTTTTGCCTAGAATGAAACAGGAACTTGGGTCACTGTATCCCTTGAAAGTTTCTACACGTGTTACTAAATAGGAACCAGGAATCTCTGTTTCCATGTAACTTGCAAACATCTGGGCAATTGCTACACTTATCCCTGGCTTAAGGCAGTGTTCATACCTAGGACTCGTAACGGACTTTAGCTAGATGCATATCTGGAATCTGGGAGATATGATACCTATACTATTCAGAGCTACGTCCTACATGCATACCACCAATCGGGCTTTACCGATCCCAAAGAACCTGTTGCGACTCTTGATAGTTGTAACTCAGAATCTGTCCTAATGGTCTATGTGTTCCACAGTGTCTTATAAGGCCAGATTCCACAATCTAAGTCATACTCTCTCCGTTTGTTAATGTGATATTTGGCTTTAGATTTACCTCATAGACCAGAAACTACTGCTAGACATTCTTTTTTTTATTCGAAATATGGGATTAGGGGTTCTCACATGTTTAGGTCGTATTCTTAAGGGGGAACCAGCAATCTGGGTTCCAGGTCTCTGGGAAACTTCTGGACATATGAGTGTTGGTACATCAGAGTTTGTACTTCCATGTCACCAGAAAAATCCGGACGTCTTCCTGAAAAATAAAAAAAGGAATCTGGGTTATGGGAGGCCTCAATCCATGAATTCTACAGGATTCCATTATAAAGTCTTATCTGAAATCTGAGCTTCTAATTCTCCAAATTCTTCAGAGCTACTGCCACTTGGATATGACAAGTGTCATTATAGATTCCCAGCAACCTTCTGGTCCTCTTGATTGTTGCAACCAAGAATCTATCCCTTAAATTCAGTTGGGTTCCTCGGGACAACTAAAGCCAGATTCCTGGACTGAAAGAATCATCTCTCCATATTTGTATGTAACTCTTAACTTAAGATGTACCCTGTAATCCTCAAACTTTCGTTTGTGCATCTACTTGATATGGGCCTGGGGTTTTGAAGTTAATGATATGTTGTACATATTTTTAAAGGTAACCAGGAATCACGGATTCCACGTCCCTGGAAAAAAGCTGGGCATTTTTCTATTTTTAAACAGAATTTTGGAATCCAGATGCCAGGGAAAATCAGGGCATCTTGCTGAGAACGAGAAGGGAATCTGGGTTCAGGGAGTCCTCAATCGCCAAAATCTATTAGGTCTCTTCATAAGGTTTAATGAGGAGTCTGGGCTTGTAGGTCCCTACAATTTTCAGAGCTACTTGCTGCGTGGATACCTAAAATCTCTCATTACAGATTCCCAAGAGTTTTACGGTCCTCTTGATAATTGTAATTGAGGATCTGGATCTACAATTTCGTTTGTTTCTTCTGAACATCTTCGGCCATAATCCAGTTCCCCAGGAAACCATTGGCATTTTCCTACTAAATCCGTCGCTTCAGGTTGCCTCAAAATACAGAACTTTCTTGTGTTCGGGCTGGTGACAATTGGGATATTGGGTTTACAATATTCCACATTTTTACGATGTGTTGTTTAGGGTACCATGGGAACTTGGATTACAGTTCCCAGGTACCATATGTGAGTCTTCCTATTGATATCCAAACAACTGGAATTCTACGTTCATCAGGAATATTCAGCAAATTGCTGAGAATGAAGCAGGGATGTGCGTAATGGGAGTCCTCATATACAGGAACCTACATGGCCTCTTGCTACAGAAGAATAAGGAGTCTGGGTTACACGAGTCATGACATCCCAAAAAATTACAGGGAGTCCTATTAAGGGATAAAAATGTATCAGGGATTTGAGGCATGAATCTGGGGAATGGGAGTCCTCACATACAGGAAAATTAACAGCCTCTTTCTATGGACCAATAAGGAATCTGGTTTAACATATGCTCAGTCCTAATATCTACAGGGTTATTGTCTAAGGGCCAAGCAAGAATCACGTTTTTGTAGCAGGAATCTGGGTAATGGGAGTCTTCATACACAGGAAACTACACTGTTTCATTCTAAGAAAGAATAAGGAATCTGGTTTTCCCGTGTCCTCAATGCCAAAAATCCTTTGGGCATCTTGGTAAGGGG
>NW_006945519.1:0-751 GCF_000164805.1 Carlito syrichta | reverse complement strand
ATGAGAACATCTAGAGCCAGTATTTCCTTTTCATTCTCAGCAAGATGCCGTGATTTTCCCTTTGTGATGTGGATACCCAAACTGGGTATACAAATAGACAGATGCCCAGAAATTTCCTAGGGACTTGGAATCCATGATTCTGATTGCCCTTTAAAGTATGCAATCAATATTTGGCAACCTTAAAACACAAGGCCCCTATCTGAATAGATGGACAAACGGAAGATTCAGCATTGCGAGGTAAACCTTAAGATGGGAGTAACACACAAATATGGCGAGAAGATTCTTTGGGTCCTAGAATCGGCCCTTTGTTGTCCTGAGGAAGCCAGTGGACTTGTAGGTACACATTCTCGGTTACAACTATCAAGATTACTAGAAGTTTGCTGAGAATCTATAATGACAAAATGGTCATATCACAGAGGCCAATAGCCCTCAAAAATGTGGGAAATTAGACCAGATTCCAGATTGGCCTTTATAATGTGGCTTTGAAGAATTCTTGGATTGGTGACTCCCATAACCCAGATTCATTTTGTTCTCAATAAGACTCTCGTACATTACTTGGAGATGTGCAAATACAAATTAGTATATACCAATTCTCATACACCAAAAAGGCCACCAGGGCCCTGGAATCCAAGATTGCTGGATCCCCTTTAAGAATATGTCCAAAATATGTGGAAACTCCTAATACCAAGTTCTGAATATCAACCAGAAATTCCAACAGTAGTTTCTGGTTTAGGAGGAAAACATGAAGCTG
>NW_006945518.1:0-9558 GCF_000164805.1 Carlito syrichta | reverse complement strand
CGACGCCCTGTAGATTTTTGGGATTGATGACTAGTGTAGCCAAGATTCCTTATTCTTCCTTAGCAAGAGGCCCTGTAGTTTCCTGTATATGAGGACTCCCATTTCCCAGATTCCTGCTCTATTCTTAGCAAGATGCTGAGACATTTCCTGGTGACTTAGATTTCCAGTTGTTTGGATATCAAGAAAAAGACTCCTATAAGTTTCTTGGGGAACTGGAATTCAAGTTTCCTGATTCCCCTTAAGAAGACCACCCCAAAATGTGGAATTTTATAAACCCAATGTCCCAATTCCCATCAGCCTGACCACAAGAAATGTCTGTAGCTTCAGATAACCTGAATTGAGGGATTTTATACCAATATGTCATTTGATTCCTGGGGTACCTGATTATGGGCGTAGATGTTCCTAGGACACAAAATAATTTTTAAGGTCAGATCCTCGATTACAACTATCAAGAGGAAAAGTAAGTTCCTGGGGATCTGTAATGACAGATTTAGGGTATCCACGGAGCAAGTAGCTCTGAAAAATGTTGGAACCTAGAAGCCCAGATTGCTGATTAAACCTTATCAAGAGTCCCTGTAGATTCTGGCGTATGAGAACTCCTAGAACCGGATTTCCTTTTCGTTCTAAGAAGGTTCCCTGATTTCCCCTTGTAATGTGGATTCCAAAACTCTGTATACAAATAGGCAGACGCCCTGAAGTTTCCTAGGGATGTGGATTCCATGAATCCTGATTACCCTTAAAAGTACGTAGTAAATATTTGGCAACCTCAAAACACCAGATCCCTATCGAAGAAAAACAAACAGAAGTTTTAGGAATACAAGGTACATCTTAAGACAAGAGTTACATACAAATATGGTGATAAGATTATTTGGGTCCTGGAATCTGCCAGTTGTTGTCACAAGAATCCCAACGGACTTGTAGGTCCACATTCTCAGTTGACTATCAAGAAGACCAGAGGATTGCTGAGAATCAATAATGACAAAATTATCATATCCAAGAGGCCCGTAACTGTAAAGAATGTGGGGAATTAGAAGCCCAGATTCCAGATTAGCCCTTATAATGTAGCCCTGTAGAATTCTTGTATTGGCGACACCCGTAACCCAGATTCTATTTGTTCTCGTAAGACTCCCGGACATTACCTGGCGACGTTGAAGTACAAACTCTCATATACCAACACTCACACAGTCAAAAGTTCAGCAGGGCCCCGGAATCCAAGATTGCTGGAACTCCCTTAAGAATACATCTGAAATATGTGGGAACTCCTAATCTCAAGTTACGAATATCAAAATGACATTCCAGCAGTAGTTTATGGGTTATGAGGTCAACCTGAAGCCAGATATTCCATGAAAAATGGAGAGATGATTCCTTGTGCTGTGGAATCTGTTCTTACAGCCTCCTGTAAAACAAGCGGAGCAGATGACCAGATTCTCTGTTACAACTAACAAGAGGAGCAGCAGGTTCCTTGGGGATCGATAATGACAAATTTTTGGTATGGATATAGGAATTAGCTCTGAAAAATGTGGGAACCAGGACTCCCGTATTCCTGATTAGCATTTAGAAAAATCCTGTAGACTTCTAGGTGTGAGAAGTAAGTTAAGCCAGGGAAAAATTAGCAACTGCCCAGAAGTTTGCTGGTCACATGGAAACTGATTTTCCTTGTTCCACATTAGTAACAGGAGTCGAAGCTTTCTGGGGACATAGAGTCCCAGATTCCTGTTTCATTCTCAGCAAAACGACCAGATGTACCCAAGTGCCCTGGATATCCAGACTTGTGGCTGCGAATAGAAAGACTCCAGAATGTTCCTGTAGACTTGGAAACCAAGACCCTGGTGCCCTCCCAAAAATACCTTCTAAAAATGGTGCAACATATAAACCCAAGGTCTTAATTCCAAGTAGCTGATCTTCTAGAAGTTTCTGGAGTATGAGGTAACCCTGAATTCAGGGCTTACATTCAAAAACCCTGAGAAGATTACTTGTGTCCTCGAATTTGTTGTTAGAGGATCCAGAATCTAAATGGACTTGCAGTGCCATATTTTCGTTTTGACTATCAGGAGGACCAGAATGTTGCAGAACTTCTGGAATGAGTGATTCATAATGTCCACATAGGAATAGCTCTGAAAAATGTCGGGATATCGAAGTTTGGAGTCTTGTAGGCCTTAGCAAGATGCCCTGTACATTTTTGGAATTGAGGACTCATGTAACCCAGATTCTTTATTCTACCTTAGCAAGAGCCCATGTAGTTTCCTGTTTTTGAGGACTCCCATTTCCCAGATTCCTGCTTCGAAATCCTGATTCTTTTTTAGTCCTTAGCAAGACGCCCAGTAGATTCTTTGCATTGTGGACTCATGAAAACCAGATTGTTTATTCTTTCTTAACAAGAGGCCATGTAATGCCCTGTATATGAAGACTCCCATTACCTGGATTCCTGCTTTGAAACTCTGATTCTTGTTTAGCTGTTAGAAAAACCCCCTGTAGATTTTTACAACTGAGGACTTGTGTAAACCACACTCCTTATTCGTCCTTAGAAAGAGGTCGTGAAGTTTCCTCTATATGAGAACTTCCATTCCCCAGATTCATGCTTCAAAACCCTTATACTTTTTTATACCTTAGTAAGACTCCCTGTAGGTTTTTGGGATTTGAGGACTCGTGTAACCCAGATTACTTATTTTTCCATAGCAAGACGCTGTGTACTTCCCTGTATATGAGGACTCCCATTACGCAGATTCCTGCTTCATTCTCAGCAATACGCCGAGATATTTCCTGATGAACGTAGATTTCCAGTTGTTTGGATATCTATAGAAAGACTTCCATATAGTACCTGGGAACTGTAATCCAAGTTCCAGTTTCCCCTTAACAGACATAATAAAAATGTGGAGTATTCTAAACCCAATATCCCAATTCCCAACATCCCGACTACAAAGAATTCTGTATTTTGAGGCAAACTGAAGTGAGGGATTTTGTAGCAAAATGCCATTTGATTCCTGGGGTACTGGATTATGGCCGAAGATATTCATAAGACACAAACGGAATTGTAGGAGCAGATCCTCGATTACACCTATCAAGAGGACAAGAAAATTCTTGGGAATCTGTAATGGGAGATTTTAAGTATTCACTCAGCAACTAGCTCTGAAAAACGTAGGAAGCTACAAACCCAGATTCCTCATTCAACCTTATCAAGAGGCCATATAGATTTCAGCGATTGAAGACTTCGTGAACCCGGATTCTCAACTCGTTTTCAGCAGTATGCCCTGATTTTCCAAGGCGATCTGGATTCCAAAATTCTTTATACAAATAACAGATGCCCAGCTGTTCCCAGGGACGTGGAATCCAAGATTGCTTGTTCCCCCCTTATGAATACGTCCTAAACATGTGGAAACTGCTAATCCCATATTCCGAATGCCAAAAAGAATGGCTAGCAGTAGTTTCTGGACTACAAGGTAAACCTGAAGTCAGAGATCACATTAACAAAAGGTGAGATGATACCTTGGATTAAAGAATCTGGACTTACAGGACCCTGTGAAACAAACGGACCAGTAGTCTGGATTCTCAGTTACAACTATCAAGAGGCACAGGAGGTTCCTGGGGATCGGTAATGCCCAATTTGATGTATGTATATAGGACGTAGCTCTGAATAATATGGGGACGAGGACACCCAGATTCCAGATTAGCATTTAGCTAAAGTCCCTGTCGATTACTTGGTATGAGCACTGACTAAAGCCAGGAATAAGTGTAGCAATTGCCTAGATGTTTGCAAGTTACATGGAAACCGAGATTCCTGGTTCCTATTTAGGAACACATGTAGCAACTTTCAAGGTACACAGTGACCCAGATTTGTTTCATTCTAAGCAAAGCGTCGAGATGTTTCCTGTTGCCCTGGAAATTCAGACTCTTGTATACACATAGAAAGATGACAAAAATGTTCCTGGGGACGTGGAATCAAAGATTCCTGGTTCCCTCACAAAAATAACTCATAAAAATGTGACCACCTAAACCTAAAGTCCTAATTCCGAACAGCTGAACCACCAGAAGTTTCTGGAGTACGAGATAATACTGAAGTCAGAGCTTACATACAAAAAATCCGAGGTGATTACTTGTGTCCAGGAATCTGGCCTCACTGGTTCCACATATCTAAAAGGACTTGTAGTGCCATGTTCTCGTTCACCACTATCAAGAGTACCAGAATGTTGCTGGAGTCCTGCAATGATTGATTCGTAATATCCACATAACAAACAGCTCTTAAACATAAGGGGTGCTCCAAGTCCTGATTCTTGTTTAGCCCTTAGCAAGACACCCTGTAGATTTTTGGGACTGAGGACTCATGTAAACAAGAATCCTTATTCATCATTAGCAAGAAGCAGTGCAGTTTCCTGTATATGAGGACTCCTATTACCCAGATTCCTGCTTCATTCTCAACAAGACACCAAGACATTTCCTGGAGATGTAGAATTCAAGTTGTTTGGATATCAGTAGAAAGAATCCCAGAAGTTTCCTGGGGAATTGGATTCCAATATTCCTGGCCCCATTTAACAACACAATATAAATTTGGGGACCTAGAAGCCCAGATTCCTGATTAAATCTTATCAAGAGGCCCTGTATTGTTGGTGATTGAGAACTCCAAGAACCCGGATTCCCTTTTCATTCTCAGCAAGATGCCCTGATTTTCCCTGTCGATGTGGATTCCAAATATCTATACAAAAAGACAGATGCCCAGATGTTTCCTAGGAAGGTGGAATCCATGATTCCTGGTTACCTTTAAAAATACATACTAAACATTTGGCAACAGCAAAGCCCTAGATCCCTCTCAAAATAAAAGGACAAACGGAAGTTTAAGGACTGCAAAGTTCATTTTAAGACCAGAGTTACATCCAAATATGGCAAGGAGATTCTTTTTATCCTGAAATTTGGGCCTTAGTTGTCCTGAAGAACTTAACGGAATTGTAGTACCAGAAACCCGTTTACAACTATCAAGAGGACCAGAATGATCCTGGACTCCTGAAATGACTGATTTATAATATCCACATGCTAAATTGCTCCAACACATGAGTGAGCTCAAAACCCTGATTCTTCTTTGTCCCTTAACAAGATGCCCTCAGAATTTTTCGAATTGAGCACTCGTATTTCAAAGATTCCTTATTCTTCCTTAGCTAGAGGCTGTGTAGTGGCCTGTATATGAGAACTCCCCTTTCCCAGATACCTGTTTCAAAACCTTGATTCTTGTTTAGCCCTTAGCAAGATGCCATGTAGATTTTGTGATTGAGGAACCGTGTAAAACAGATTCTTTATTATTCCTTAGCAAGAGTCCGTGTAGTTTCCTGTATATGAGAACCGCTATTACCCACATTCCTGCTTGAATCCCTGATTCTTATTTAGCACTCAGCAAGATGTCCTGTATAATTTTGGGACTGAGGACTCATATAACCCAGATTCCTTATTCTTAGTAAAAGGCCGTGTAGTTGCCTGTGCATGAGTACTCCGTTTCCCCTGATTCATGCTTCGAAACCATGATTCTTGTTTAGCCCTTAGCAAGACGCCCTGTAGTATTTTTGGGATTGAGAAACAAGTGTAACCAAGATTCCTTATTCTTTCTTAGCAAAAGGCCATGTAGGTGCCTGTATATGAGGACTCCATTTCCCCAGATTCATGCTTCAAAACCCTGATTGGTATTTAGCCCTCAGCAAGTTGCCCTGAAGTCTTTATGGGATTGAGGACACGTGTAACCCAGATTCCTTTTTCTTCCTTATCAAGAAGCCGTGTGTTTCCTGCATATGAGGACTCCCATTACCCAGATTCCTGCTTCACTCTCAGCAAGACGCCAAGACATTTCCTGGTGTCCTAGAATTCCAGTTGTTTGGATATCAAGAGAAGGACTTTCATAAGGTTCTTGAGGAACTGGAATCCAATAATTCAGGTTCCCCTTAACAAGACCTCTCCAAAATGTGGAATCTTCTAAACCCAATGTCCCAATTCCCACCAACCCGACCACAAGAAATTTCTGCAGTTTGGTGTACCCTGAATCGAGAGATTTTGTACCAATATGCAATTTGATTTCTGGGGTACCTGATTATGATCGTAGATGTTCCTAGGACACAAAACGAATTGGAGTTCCAGATCCTCGATTACATCTATCAAGAGGACCTGAAAGTTCCTGGGGATTTGTAATGACAGACTTAGGGTATTCACGGAGCAAGTAGCTCTGAAAAATATAGGAACCTAGAAGCCCAGATGGCTGGTTAAACCTTATCAAGAAGCCATATAGATTTCAGCGATTGAGGACTCCCTGAACCCGGATTCCCTTCTCATTCTCAACAAGATTCCCTGATTTTCCCTGGCAATCTAGATTTCAAAATTCTGTTTGCAAATAGACACATGCCTGGCTGTTTCCCAGGGATGTGGAATCCATGATTTCTAGTTACCTTTAAAAATATGTACTACATACTTATCAACCTCAAAACCCCCGGCCCATATCAAATAGATGCACAAACGGAAGTTTTAGGATTACAGGGTGCATCTTAAGACAACAGTTACATACAAATATGGCAAGATGATTCCTTCAGTCCTGGAATCTGGCTATAGTTGTCCCAAGGAACCAAACTGAATTCTTGGGACAGATTCTTGGTTACAAAAATCAAGAGGTCCTGAAGGTTGCTGGGAATCTATAATGACACGTCATTTCCAAGTGACAAGTAGCTCTGAAGAATTTGGAGAACTAGAAGCCCAGATACAGATAAGCCCTTATAATGGAGCCCTGTAAAATTCATGGATTGAGGCCTCCCATAACCTAGATTCTTTTTTATCAGGAACACTCCCCAACGTTTTCAGGCAATGTATAAGTAAAAACTCTTACATACCAATACTCATATGCCCAGAAGTTTCCCAGGGACCTGTATTCCAAGGTTGCTGGTTCGTCCTTAAAAATACATCCTAAATAGTTGGGAACCCCTAATCCCATATTCTGAATACCAAAACGAATGTCTAGCAGTAGTTTCTTGACTTCTAGGTAATCCTGAAGTCACAGATCACGTTAAAAATGGCGAGATGTTTCCTTGGATTGTGGAATCTGGCCATCCGGACACTGTGAAACAAGCGGACCAGTAGGTCATATTCTCAGTTACAATTATCATGAGGCGCAGCAGATTCCTGGGGATTGGTAATGCCCAATTGGTGGTATGCATATAGGAGGTAACTCTGAATAATGTGGGGACCAGGACTCCCAGATTCCAGATTAGCATTTAGCTAAGTCCCTGTTGATTCCTATGTATGAGCAGTGCTTTAAGCCAGCGATAAGTTAGCAATTGCCCAGATGTTTGCAAGTTACATGGAAAGCGAGTTTCCTGGTTCCTCTTTAGTAACACGTGTAGAATCTTTCAAGGGACACAGTGACCAAGATTCCTGGCTCATTGTAAGTAACACGCCGAGATGTTTCCTGTTGTCCTCGAAGTCCAGACTCTTGTATGCCCATAGGAAATGACAAGAATATTCTTGGGGATGTGGAATCTAAGATTCCTGATTCCCTCCCAAAAATACCTCCTAAAAAAGTTGAACACCTAAACCCAAAATCCTAATTCCAAACACCAAAACCACCAGAAGTTTCTGGAGTATGATGTCACACTGAAGTCAGGGCTTACATACAAAAAATCCGAGATGACTACTTGTGTCCTGGAATCCGGCATCAGAAGTTTCGAATATCTAAATGGACTTGTACTGTCAGATTCTTGTTCACAACTATCAAGAGTACCAGAATGTTGCTGGAGTTCCAGAATAAGTGGTTCATAATATCCACATAACAAATAGCTCTAAAACATGAGGTGATTAAAGCCCTGATTCTTGTTTAGCCCTTAGCAAGAAGCCCTGTAGATTTATGTAACCCAGATTCTTTATTCATCCATAGCAATTGGCAGTGCAGTTTCCTGTATACGTGGACTACCATTACCCAGACTCCTGCTTCATTCTCAGCAAGACACCGAGACATTTCCTGGTGATGTAGAATTCAAGTTGTTTGGATATCAATAGAAAGACTCCCAGAAGTTTAATGGGGAATTGGAATCCAAGATTCCTTGTTCCCTTTAAAAAACACCCTAACAATGTGGGGACCTAGAAGCCCAGATTCCTGATTAAACCTTATCAAGAGGCCTGTAGACTTCGGCTATAGAGAACTCCAAGAACCCGGATTCCCTTTACGTTCTCAGCAAGATGCCCTGATTTTCCCTGTTGATGTGGATTCCAAAACTCTGTATACAAAAAGACAGATGCCCAGAAGTTTCCAAGCGACGTGGAATTCATGATTCCTGGTTACCTTTAAAAATACGTTCTAAACATTTGGCAACTGTAAAACCCTCGGTCCCTCTAAAAATAAAAGGACAAACGGAAATTTAAGAATTACAAGGTTCATCTCAAGACCAGAGTTACATCCAAATATGGCAAGGTGATTCTTTTGTTCCTGGAATCTGGCCTTAGTTGTCCCAAGGAACCTAACGGACATGTAGTGCCAGATAACGTTTACAACTATTAAGAGGACCAGAATGTTGCTGGAGTCCTGAAATGACTGACTAGTAATATCCACATGCTAAATAGCTCTGAAAGATGAGGGGAGCTCAAAGCCCTGATTCTTGTTTGTCCCGTAGCATGACGCCCAAAGAATTTTTCGGATTGAGGACACATATAACCCAGATTCCTTATTCTTCCTTAGTTAGAAGCCATGTAGTTTCCTGTATATGAGGACTCCCATTACCCAGATTCCTGTTTCATTCTCAGCATGACGCCGAGACCTTCCTGGTGACCTAGAATTCCAGTTTTCTGGATATCAAGAGAAAGACTCCCATAAGGTTCTTGGGGAACTGGAATCCAAGATTCCTGATTCCCCTTAACAAGACCTCCCCAAAATATGGAGTCTTCTAAACCTAATGTCCCAATTCCCACCATCCCAACCAAAGAAATGTCTGTAGTTTGAGGTAATCTGAATTGAGGGATTTTGTAGCAATATGCCATTTGATTCCTGGGATACCTGCTTATGGTTGTAGATGTTCCTAGGACACAAAAAGATTTGTAGGGCCAGATCCTCAATTACAAATATCAAGAGGACCAGAAAGTCCGTGGGGATATATAATGACAGATTTAGGGTATCCACGGAGCAAGTAGCACTGAAAAATGTAGGGATCTAGAAGCCCAGATTGCTGATTAAACCTTATCAAGAGGCCCTGTATATTCTGGTGAATGAGAATTCCTAGAACCGGATTTCCTTTTTGTTCTCAGCAAGACGTCCTGATTTTTCCTCGTGATGTGGATCCCAAAAGTCTGTATACAAATAGGCAGATGCCCAGAAATTTCCAGGGACGTGGAATCCATGAATCCGGATTACCCTTAAATGTACGTAATAAATATTTGGCAACCTCAAAACACCCGGCCCATATCCGAATAGAAGGACAAACGAAAGTTTTATTATTACAAAGTACATCTTAAGGCAAGAGTTACATACCAATATGGAGACACGATTCTTTGGGTCCTGGAATCTGCCCTTTGTTGTTTCAACTAACCCAACAGACTTGTAGGTCACATTCTCGG
>NW_006945517.1:0-729 GCF_000164805.1 Carlito syrichta | reverse complement strand
TCTGAATAGCTATCTGAATAGCTGAACTACCAGAAGTTTCTGGCATATGATGTAACCTGAACTCAGGGCTCACATTCAAATAACCTGAGACGATTACTTGTGCCCTGGAATTTGGACTGATGACTCGTGTAACCCAGATTCCTTATTAGTCCTTAGCAAGAGGCCGTGAAATTTCCTGTATATGATGACTCCCATTCCCCGGATTCATGCTTCAAATCCCTGATACATTTTTATCTCTTAGTAAGACTCCCAGTACGTTTTTGGGATTTGAGGACTTGTGTAACCCAGATTCCTTATTCTTCCGTAGCAAGAGGCAGTGTAGTTTCCTTATATAAAGATTCCCATTACGCAGATTCCTGCTTCATTCTCAACAATACGCCGAGATATTTCCTGATGAACATAGAATTATAGATGTTTGGATATCAATAGAAAGACTCCCGGATAGTACCTGGGAACTGTAATCCAAGTTTCCTGGTTCCCTTTAACAAGACATTGCAAAAATGTGGAATATTCTAAACCCAATATCTCAATTCCCACCAGCCCAAGCACAAGAGATTTCTGTATTTTGAAGTAACCTGAAGCGAAGGATTTTGTAGCAAAATTTCATTTGATTCCTGGGGTACTGGATTATGACTGAAAATGTTCATAAGAAACAAATGGAATTTTAGGGTCAGATCCTCGATTACTACTATCAAGTGACCGGAAACATCTTGGGAATCTGTAATGAGA
>NW_006945516.1:0-698 GCF_000164805.1 Carlito syrichta | reverse complement strand
TGAGAAATAAGACGCAAGTGAAGTGCCATGTAGGACTAGCAGTAAGACATGCCCTTTTGCCTTCTTGCTGTCTGGGTTGTAGACATGACAGCTAGAGTTCCAGTAAATGTCTAGAAGTTCGAGTTCTGAGAGTGAAAACTACTCGCAGAGGATGACAGAAAAGAAAGACATACAGTCTAGGTCCCTGCCTCTACAGAACTGCCAGATCAGTCCTGGAATATACACTTTGGGATGTCTTCTAGATGAAAAATTAAAGAACCCTCCATGTTGTATAAGCCACTACATTTTTCTGTCATCCCTGTTATACACACCTGAAATGGTCCTTAAATGCTGCACCCGAACAGGATGAGCCTGTGAAAATTTCTTCTGATCCGTCTACTCTCTCCCTTCGTCTTAATTGGCCAAAAGACAGGACCAAAATAAACAGAGAAAATAACAGGAGAGTATCATAATAAAACTTTCTGTTACTCATTTATTTTTAAGTAGATAATATGAACCTTCTATAGCGCATTCTCTCTCTCTCTCTCTCTCTCTCTCTCTCTCTCTCTGTCTCTCCCCCCCCAACACAACAAATTAAATAATTTCTAATTTGGGGTTGGTGCCTGATTGATTTTGTGAGGCAGTGGTCCAAAGGTAAAAGTGAATCCTGCATTATTTTACATTTTAACAACCTAAAAAATACTAAAATTGAACATCTA
>NW_006945515.1:0-772 GCF_000164805.1 Carlito syrichta | reverse complement strand
CCTGAGAATTTTCGGATTGGGACTCATGTATCACAGATTCATAATCTTCCCTTAGCAAGAGGCCCTGTAGTGTCCTGTATATGAGGACTCCCTTTCCCCAGTACTCTGTTTCGAAACCCTGATTCTTGTTTAGTCCTTTGCAAGATGCCATGTAGATATTGTGACTGAGGAACCATGTGAAACAGATTTCTTATTTCTCCGTAGGAAGAGACCACGTAGTTTCGGTATATGAGGACTGCTGTTACCTACATTGCGGCTTCTAAACCCTGATTCTTGTTTAGCCCACAGTAGATGGCCAGTTGATTTTTAGGACTGAGGACTATTATACCCCGATTCTTTTTCTTCCTTGGCTAGGGGCCGTGTATTTTCCTGTATATTAGAACTCTCATTACATAGATCCTGCTTCGAAACTCTGATTCTCTTTTAGCCCTTTCCAAGATGCCCTGTAGATTTTTGGGATTGAAGACTCTGTAACCCAGATTCTTCATTCTTTCTTAGCAAAAGTTTGTGTAGTTTCCTATATAAAAGGACTCCATTTCCCCAGATACATGCTTTAAAAACCCTTATTCATGTTTAGCCCTTACAAGACGCCATGAAGGTTTTTTTGGGTTTGAGGACATGTGTAACCCAGATTTCTTATTCTTACTTAGCAATAGGCAGTGAAGTTTCCTGTATGTG
The DNA here is from genome assembly GCF_000164805.1 of Carlito syrichta. NCBI lineage: Eukaryota > Metazoa > Chordata > Mammalia > Primates > Tarsiidae > Carlito > Carlito syrichta. The sequence continues at coordinate 94 of NW_006945515.1, read as the reverse complement.
AGGAATTCCATTACCCAGATTCCTACTTCAAACACCTGATTCGTGGTTAACTCTTAGTAAGATGCCCTGTAGTTTTTGGGATTGAGGACTTGTG
>NW_006945514.1:0-771 GCF_000164805.1 Carlito syrichta | reverse complement strand
CCAAGAATCTATCCTTAAATTCAGTTGGGTTCCTCGGGACAACTAAAGCCAGATTCCTGGACTGAAAGAATCATCTCTCCATATTTGTATGTAACTCTTAACTTAAGATGTACCCTGTAATCCTCAAACTTTCGTTTGTGCATCTACTTGATATGGGCCTGGGGTTTTGAAGTTAATGTTATGTTGTACATATTTTTAAAGGTAACCAGGAATCACGGATTCCACGTCCCTGGAAAAAAGCTGGGCATTTTTCTATTTTTAAACAGAATTTTGGAATCCAGATGCCAGGGAAAATCAGGGCATCTTGCTGAGAACGAGAAGGGAATCTGGGTTCAGGGAGTCCTCAATCGCCAAAATCTATTAGGTCTCTTCATAGGGTTTAATGAGGAGTCTGGGCTTGTAGGTACCTACAATTTTCAGAGCTACTTGCTGCGTGGATACATAAAATCTCTCATTACAGATTTCCAAGAGTTTTACGGTCCTCTTGATAATTGTAATTGAGGATCTGGTCTACAATTTCGTTTTTTTCTTCTGAACATCTTCGGCCATAATCCAGTTCCCCAGGAAACCATTGGCATTTTCCTACTAAATCCGTCGCTTCAGGTTGCCTCAAAATACAGAACTTTCTTGTGTTTGGGCTGGTGACAATTGGGATATTGGGTTTACAATATTCCACATTTTTACGATGTGTTGTTTAGGGTACCATGGGAACTTGGATTACAGTTCCCAGGTACCATATGTGAGTCTTCCTATTGATATCCAAACAACTGG
>NW_006945513.1:0-708 GCF_000164805.1 Carlito syrichta | reverse complement strand
GGATTCCACATCCTTAGGAAACTTCTGAGTACCTGTCTTTTTTGTATACCGAGTTTGGAAATCCACATTGACAGGGAAAATCAGGGCATCTTGCTGAGAACAAAAGAGGAAGGCGGGTTCTTGGAGTTCTCAATCGCTGAAGTACAGGGCCACTTGATACGGTTTAATCAGGAAACTGGGATTCTAGGTCCTCACATTTTTTGGGTGTCTGGTTAAAGGGAAGCAGTAATCTTGGCTTCAAATTCCCCAGGAAGCTTCTGGGAGTCTTTCTATTGATATCCAAACAACTTGAATTCTACATCTTCAGGAAATATCTCACTATCTTGCTGAGAATGAAGCAAGAGTGTGGGTAAAGAGAGTCCTCATATACAGGAAACTGCAGTGCCTCTTGCTAATGATGAATAAGGATTCTGGGTTACATGAGTCCTCAATCCCGAAAATCTACAGGACGTCTTCCTAAGGCCTAAACAATAATCCAGATTTCGAGCTGTCTCATGTTTTAGAGCTGTTTCCCATGTTGATATTACGAAACAATCATTCCAGACTTGCAGCAACATTCTGGTACTCTTGAAAATTGTGAACGCGAATCTGGCACTAAAAGTCCATTTAGTCTTGGAACCTCTGAGGCCAGATTCCAGGACACATGTAATCATCTCGGATTTTTTGTATGTAAGCACTGACTTCAGTGTTACCTCATACACCAGAAAC
>NW_006945512.1:0-804 GCF_000164805.1 Carlito syrichta | reverse complement strand
TTGAAGATTCCACATTTTCAGGAGGTCTTGTTAAGGGGAAGCAGGAATCTTGGACTCCAGTTCCCAAAGAACATTATGGGAGTCTTTGTCTTGATATCAAAACAACTGGAATTCTAGGTCACCAGGAATTGTCTCAGCATCCTGCAGAGTGAAGCAGGAATCTGGGTAATGAGAGTTGTCATGTACAGGAAACTACACGACATTTTGCTAAGGAAGAATCTTGGTTACACAAGTCCTCAATCCCAAAAATTACAGGGCGTCTTACTAAGAGTTAACCACGAATCAGGTGTTTGAAGTAGGAATCTGGGTAATGGAATTCCTCACATACAGGAAACTTCACTGCCTATTGCTAAGTAAGAATAAGAAATCTGGGTTACACATGTCCTCAAACCCAAAAAAACCTTCATGGCGTCTTGTAAGGGCTAAACATGAATAAGGGTTTTTAAAGCATGTATCTGGGGAAATGGAGTCCTTTTATATAGGCAACTTCACAAACTTTTGCTAAGAAAGAATGAAGAATCTGGGTTACAAGAGTCTTCAATCCCAAAAATCTACAGGGCATCTTGGAAAGGGCTAAAAGAGAATCAGAGTTTCGAAGCAGGATCTATGTAATGAGAGTTCTAATATACAGGAAAATACACGGCCCCTAGCCAAGGAAGAAAAAGAATCGGGGTTATAGCAGTCCTCAGTCCTAAAAATCAACTGGCCATCTACTGTGGGCTAAACAAGAATCAGGGTTTAGAAGCCGCAATGTAGGTAACAGCAGTCCTCATATACCGAAACTACGTGGTCTCTCCTACGGAG
>NW_006945511.1:11676-13228 GCF_000164805.1 Carlito syrichta | reverse complement strand
CCCAGGACCCAAATAATCTTATCACCATATTTGTATGTAACTCTTGTCTTAAGATGTACCTTGTATTCTTAAAACTTCTGTTTGTTTTTCTTCGATAGGGATCTGGTGTTTTGAGGTTGCCAAATATTTACTACGTACTTTTAAGGGTAATCAGGATTCATGGAATCCACATCCCTAGGAAACTTCAGGGCATCTGCCTATTTGTATACAGAGTTTTGGAATCCACATTACAATTATTCTCCTAGCAACCTTCTTAGAACGAAAAGGAAATCCGGTTCTAGGAGTTCTCATACGCCAGAATCTACAGGGACTCTTGATAAGGTTTAATCAGCAATCTGGGCTTCTAGGTTCCAACATTTTTCAGAGCTACTTGCTCCGTGGATACCCTAAATCTGTCATTACAGATCCCCAGGAACTTACTTTTCCTCTTGATAGTTGTAATCGAGGATCTGACCTTAAAAATTATTTTGTGTCCTAGGAACATCTACGCCCATAACCACGTACCCCAGAAATCAAATGACATATTGGTATAAAATCCCTCAATTCAGGTTATCTGAAACTACAGACATTTCTTGTGGTCAGGCGGATGGGAATTGGGACATTGGGTTTATAAAATTCCACATTTTGGGGTGGTCTTCTTAAGGGGAATCAGGAAACTTGAATTCCAGTTCCCCAAGAAACTTATGGGAGTCTTTTTCTTGATATCCAAACAACTGGAAATCTAAGTCACCAGGAAATGTCTCAGCATCTTGCTAAGAATAGAGCAGGAATCTGGAAAATGGGAGTCCTCATATACAGGAAACTACACGGCCTCTTGCTAAGGAAGAATAAGGAATCTTGGCTACACTAGTCATCAATCCCAAAAGTCTACAGGGCGTCTTGCTAAGAGGTAACCAAGAAGCAAGTTTTTGAAATAGGAATCTGGGTAACGGGATCCTCATATTCAGGAAACTGCACTACCTATAGCTAAGGTAGAATAAGAAATCTCGGTTACACCTGTCCTCAATCCCAAAAAAAAACTTCAGGGTGTCTTGCTAAGGGCTAAACACGAATCAGGGTTTTTGTTGCATGAACCTGGAGAAATAGAATCCCCATATACAGGCAACTACACGGCCTCTTGCTAAGAAAGAATAAGGAATCTGGGTTATAGGAATCCTCAGTCCCAGTAATCTACAGGGCATCTTGCTAAGACATAAACAAGAATCAGTGTTTCAAAGCAGGATGTGGGTAATGGGAGTCCTAATATACAGGAAAGTACACGGTCCTTTGTTAAGAAAGAAAAAAGGAATGGGGTTTATACGAGTCCACACTCCAAAAAGTCTACAGGGCATCTTGCTAAGGGCTAAAAAAGAATCAGGATTTTTAAACAGGAATCTGGAGAAAGGGAGTCCTCTTACAGGACACTACGTGGCCTCTAGCTAAAGAAGAAAAAGGAATCTGTGTTACACGAGTCCTCAATCCGAAAATTTCTCAGGTGTCTTGATATGGGACAAGCAAGAATCATGGCTTCGAGCTCCCTTCATGTTTCAGAGCATGTGGATATTATGAATCA
>NW_006945511.1:0-11154 GCF_000164805.1 Carlito syrichta | reverse complement strand
CCAGAAAATATACAGGGAATCTTGCTAAGGGCTAAACAAGAATCAGAGCTTCGGGCACCCTTCATGTTTTAGAGCTATTTGTTATGTGGATTTATGAATCAGTCATTGCAGGACTCCAGCAACATTCTGGTACTTTTGATAGTTGTGAACGAGAATGTGGCACTACAAGTCCATTTCGATACTCAGAACCTCTGATGCCAGATTCCAGGACACAAGTAATAATCTCGTATTTTTTGTGTGTATGCCCTGTATTCAGTGTTACCTGGTACTCCAGAAACTTCTGGTGGTTCCGTTGTTTGGAATTAAGTCTTTGGGCTTAGATGTTCACACTTTTTAGGAGGTATTTTTGGGAGCAACCAGGAAACTTATATTCCACATCCCCAGGGATATTCTTGTCATCTTTCTAAGGGTACACAAGAGTCTGGATTTCCAGGGCAACAGGAAACATCTGTCATTTTGCTTAGAACGAAACAGGAATCTGGGTCACTGTGCCCTGAGAAAGTTTACACGTGTTGCTAAAGAGGAACCAGGGAACTCGGTTTCTACGTAATTTGCATATATCTGGACAACTGCTAACTTATCCTTGGCTTAAGACAGTGCTGATACCTAGGAATCAACAGAGACTTTAGCTAAATGCTAATCTGGAATTTGTGAGTCCTTAGCCCCATATTATTCAGAGCTATGTCCTATATGCATACCAGAAATCGGACATTACCAATCCCCAAGAACCTACTGATCCTCTTGATAGTTTTAGCTGAGAATCTGGTCTACTGGTCTGTTTGTTTCACAGGATCCTGTAAGGCAATATTCCGCAATCCAGGGATGATCTCGCCACTTGATAATGTGATCTCTGGTTTCAGGTTTACCTCGTAGTCCAGAAACTATGGATGGACATTCTTTTTGGTATTCGGAATATGGGATTAGGGGTTCCCACATATTTAGGACGTATTCTTAAGGGAGAACCAACAATCTTGGATACCAGGTTAACTTGGGCAAATGGGTATTGATATGTATGAGTTTGTACTTCCACATCATCAGAAAACGTCTGGGCACCTTCCTGATAATAAAAAAAAGGAATCTGGCTTACGGGAGGCCTCAATTCATGAATTTTACAGGGCTCCATTATAAGGGTTTATCTGGAATCTGGGCTTCTAGTTCTCCAAATTCTTCAGAGCTACTTACCACTTGGAAATGACAAGTGTCATTATAGATTCCCAGGAACCCTCTGGTCTTCTTGATTGTTGTAACCAAGAATCTATCCCTTAAACTCAGTTGGGTTCCTCGGGACAACTAAAGCCAGATTCCAGGACTGAAAGAATAATCTCATCATATTTGTATGTAACTCTTGACTTAAGATGTACCCTGTAATCCTAAAACTTCCATTTGCCCATCTGTTTGATATGGGCTGGGGGTTTTGAGGTTGCTAAGTATGTAGTACATATTTTTAAAGGTAACCAGGAATCACGTATTCCACGTGCCTGGGAAACAGCTGGATATCTGTCTATTTGTATACAGTATTTTGGAATCCACATGCCAGGGAAATTCAGGGCATCTTGCTGAGAATGAGAAGGGAATCCGGGTTCAGGGAGTCCTCAATCTCCAAAATCTATAAGGCCTCTTGATAAGGTATAATGAGGAATCTGGGCTTGTAGGTTCCTACATATTTCAGAGCAACTTGCTGCATGGATACCTAAGATCTCTCAATACAGATTCCCAAGAAGTTTACACTATTCTACATAATTTTAATTGAGAATCTGGACCTACAATTCCGTTTGTTTCTTATGAATATCTTCAGCCATAATCCAGTACCCCAGGAATCAATTAGCATTTTGCTACAAAACCCTTGGTTCAGGTTGTCTCAAAATACAGAAATTTCTTGTGGTCGGCTGGTGGAAATTGGGATATTGGGTTTAGAATACTCCACATTTTTATGATATCTTACTAAGGGGCCCATGGGAACTTGGATTACAGTTACCAGGTAGCATATGTGAGTCTTCCTATTGATATCCAAACAACTGGAACTCTACGTTCATCAGGAAATATCTTGGCGTATTGCTGAGAATGAAGCAGGAATCTGCGTAATGGGAGTCCTCATATACAGGAAGCTACATGGCCTCTTGTTACAGAAAAATAAGGAATCTGGGTTACATGAGTCGTCACATCCCAAAAACCTACAGGGACTTTTACTAAGGGAAAAAAATGTATCAGTAATTTGAAGCACGAATCTAGGGAATGGGAGTCCTCATATACAAGAAAATTCACGGCCTTTTGCTAAGGACAAACAAGGAATCTGGGTTACACATACCTTCAATCATAAAAATCTACAGGGCATCTTTCTAAGGACTAAACAAGAATCAGGGTTTAGTAGCAGGAATCTGGGTAATGGGAGTTTTCATACACAGGAAACTACACCGTCACTTGCTAAGAAAGAATAAGGACTCTGGTTTTCCCAAGACCTCAGTCCCCAAAATCTACTGGGAATCTTGCTAATGGCTAAACAAGAATCAGGATTTTGAAGCAGGAATCCAGGGTATGGGAGTACTTATATGCAGGAAACTACACGGGGTCTTGCTAACGAAGAATAAAGAATTTGAGTTACACAAGTCCTCAATTCCGAAAATGTACAGGACGTCTAACTAAGGTCTACAAAACTCTGGGCTTCGATGTCCCCACATTTTTCAGAGCTATTTCCAATGTGGATATTATGAATCAGTCATTCCAGAAGACTAACAAGATTCTGGTACTCTTGGTAGTTTAAATGATAACATGGCACTACAAGTACATTTTAATTCAGGATCCTCTAACGTCAAATTCCAGACACACGTAATCATCTCAGTTTTTTTGAATGTGAGCCTTGAGTTCAGGATTACCTCGTATGCCAGAACTTCTGGTAGTTCAGCAATTCGGAATTAGGAACTTGAGTTTAGATGTTGCACAACTTTTCAAAGGTATTTTTGAGAGGGCACCAGGTTCTTGGCTTCCAAGTTCACAGAAACATTCTGGATACCTTCCATTGGGAGCCACGAGTCCGGACTTCCAGGTCAAGGGGAAACATCTGGCCTTTTCGCTGAGAAAGAAGCAGAAATCTGGGACACTACGTCTCCAGAAAGCTTCTACTCATTTTACCAATGTTGGACAAGGAAAATCAGTTTGCATGTGACCAGCAAACTTCTGAGCAGTTGCTAGTTTTTCCCTGGCTTAAGGTACTTCTCAAACCTAGAAGTCTACAGTATATTTCTAAATACTAATCAGAAAATTGGGAGTCCTGTTCCTCCAATTTTTCAGAGCTAATTCCTATATCCATAACACAAATCTGACATTTACGATCCCCAGGAAACTGCTGCTCCTCCTGTTACTTGTAACAGAGGATCTGGTCATCTACTCCGCTTGTTTTGCAGGAGGCTGGAAGGCCAGATTTTGCAAACCAAGAAATCATCTCCCAATTTTATAAGGTGATTTCTGGCTTCATGTTTTCCTCCTAACCCAGAAAATACTGCTGGAATTTCTGGTTGATATTCGGAATTTGGCATTAGGAGTTCCCACATATTTTGGACATATCCTTAAAGGGGATCCAGCAATCTTGGATTCCAGGGCCCTGGTCACCTTTTGGGCATATGAGTATTGGTATATAAGAGTTTGTATTTCCACATCGCCAAGTAACGTCCGGGAGTCTCATTGAAAACAAAAAGAATCTGGGTTATGGGAGTCACCAATCCAAGAATTCTATAGACCCACATCATAAGGGCTAACCTGGAATCTGGGCTTCTAATTCCCCACATTTCTTAGGGCTACTGGCCTCTTGGATATGACAATGTTGTCACTATGTATTGTAAGCAAACTTCTAATCATCTTGACATTTATAATCGAGAATGTGTACCTACAAGTCAATTGGTTTCCTCGGGACAACAAAGTGCAGATTCTAGGACCGAAAGAATCTTCTCGCCATATTTGTGTGTAACTGTTCGCCTTAAGATGTACCTCACAATGCTAAAACTTTCGTTTGTCCGTCTATTCAGATAGGGGCCTGGTGTTTTGAGATTGCCAAATATTTATTACATACTTTCAAGGGTAATCAGGAATCATGGAGTCCACGTCTCTAGGAAATTTCTGGGCATCTGTCTATTTGTATACACAGTTTGGGGATCCACATCACAAGGGAAAATCAAGGCATCTTGCTGAGAATGAAAGGAAATTCGGTTCTAAAAGTTCTCATTAACCGGAATCTACAGGGCCTCTTGATAAGGTTTAATCAGCAATATGGGCTTCTGGGTCCCTACATTTTACAGAGCTACTTGCTCCGTGGATACCCTGGATCTGTCATTACAGATCCACAGGAAGTTTCTGGTCCTCTTGTTAGTTTTAATCAAGGATATGGCCTTACAAATCCTTTTGTGTCCTAGAAACATCTAGGACCATAATCATGTTCCACAGGAATCAAATGGCATATTGGTACAAAATCCCTCGATTCAGGTGACCACAAACTACAGAAAATTCTTGTGGGTGAGCAGGTCGGAATTGGGATGTTGAGTTTTGAAGATTCCACATTTTCGGGAGGTCTTGTTAAGGGGAACCAGGAATCTTGGACTCCAGTTCCCAAAGAGCATTATGGGAGTCTTTCTCTTGATATCAAAACAACTGGAATTCTAGGTCACCAGGAACTGTCTCGGCATCCTTCAGAGTGAAGCAGGAATCTGGGTAATGAGAGTTGTCATGTACAGGAAACTACACGACATTTTGCTAAGGAAGAATCTTGGTTACACGAGTCCTCAATCCCAAAACTACAGGGCGTCTTACTAAGAGTTAACCACGAATCAGGTGTTTGAAGTAGGAATCTGGGTAATGGAAGTCCTCACATACAGGAAACTTCACTGCCTATTGCTAAGTAAGAATAAGAAATCTGGGTTACACGTGTCCTCAAACCCAAAAAAAACTTCATGGCGTCTTGTAAGGGCTAAACATGAATAAGGGTTTCTAAAACATGAATCTGGGGAAATGGAGTCCTTTTATATAGGCAACTACACAAACTTTTGCTAAGAAAGAATGAGGAATCTGGGTTACACGAGTCTTCAATCCCAAAAATCTACAGGGCATCTTGGAAAGGGCTAAAAGAGAATCAGAGTTTCGAAGCAGGATCTATGTAATGAGAGTTCTAATATACAGGAAAATACACGGCCCCTAGCCAAGGAAGAAAAAGAATTGGGGTTATAGCAGTCCTCAGTCCTAAAAATCAACTGGCCATCTACTGTGGGCTAAACAAGAATCAGGGTTTAGAAGCCGCAATGTAGGTAACAGCAGTCCTCATATACCGAAACTACATGGTCTCTTGCTACGGAGAAATAAGAAATCTGTTTCACATGGTTCCTCAGTCACAATATCTACATGGCATCTTGCAAAGGACTAAACAAGAATCAGGGTTCCGAAACAGAGTACTGGGGAAAGGGAGTCCTCATATACAGGACACTACAGGGCCTCTTGCTAAGGAAGAATAAGGAATCTGTGATACACGAGTCCCCAGTCCAAAAATTCTCAGGGTGTCTTGCTACAGGATAAACAAGAATCAGGGCTTCGAGTTCCCCTCATATTTCAGAGATATTTGACTTGTGGGTATTACGAATCAGTCATTTGAGGACACCAGCAATATTCTGGTCCTCTTGATAGTTGTAAATGGGTATCTCGTAACACAATTCCCTTAGGTTCCTTGGGACAACTAAGGCCAGATTCCATGACCAAAAGGATCATCTTGACACATTTGGATGCAACTCTGACATTAAGATGTACTTGGTAATCCTTAAATATCCGTTTGTCCTTTTAATTGCAGAGGGGCCAAGGGTTTTGCATTTGACAAATATTTAGAACGTATGATTAAAATGTAACCAGGAATCATGGATTCCACGTCCCTAGGAAACATCTGAGCATCTGCCTTTTTGTATACAGAGTTTTGGAATCCACATAGACTGGGAAAATCAGGGCATCTTGCTGAGAAAGAAAAGGGAATCTGGGTTCTTGGAGTTCACAATCGCCCAAATCTACAGGGTCTCCTGATACGGATTAAACAGCAATCTGGGCTTCTAGGTCCCCATATTTTTAGGGTGTATTTTTAAAATGGAACCAGGAATCTTGGATTTCAGTTCCCCAAGAACCTTATGGGAGTCTTTCTCTTGATATCCAAACAAATGGAAATCTATGTCACCAGGAAATGTCTCAGCATCTTGCTGAGAATGAAATACGAATCTCCGTAATGGAGTCCTCATATACAGGAAACTACACGACCTCTTGCTAAGGAAGAATGAGGAATCTTGGTTACACGAGTCCTCCATCTCAAAAATCTACAGAGTGTATTGCTAAGGAAGAATTAGGAATCTGGTTTACACGTGTCCTCAATACAAAAAAAATTCTGGGTGTCTTGCTATGAGCTAAACACGAATTAGGATTTTAAAGTATGAATCTGGGTAAATGAAGTACTGGGCGTCTTGCTAAGGTCTTTACAAGAAACAGGGTTTCGAAGCATGTATTTGGGAAAGAGAGTAGTCATATACAGACAATTACACAGCTTTGACTAAGAATAAGGAATATGAGTCCTCAGACGTAAAAATCTACAGGGCATCTTGCTGAAGGCTAAAGAAGAATCACGGATTAGAAGCATGAAGGTGGGTAATAGCAGGCCTCATATACAGGAAACTACACGGCTTCTTGCTAAGGAAAAATAAGAAATCAGTTTTACACCATTCCTCAATCAAAAAATCTACATGGTGTCTTATTAAGGGCTAAACAAGAATCAGGGTTTTGAAACAGGAATCTACGGTAAGAGAGTCCTCATATACAGGACAATACACGGCCTCTAGGTAAGGAAGAATAAAGAATCATTTTTATACGAGTCCTCAATCCATAAAATTCCCAGGGTTTCTTGCTGCGGGACAAACAAAAATCAGGGCTTCGAGTTCCCCTCGTGTTTTGGAGCATTTTAGTATGCGGATATTACGAATCAGTCATTTCAGGATTCCAGCAGCATTCTGGTCCTCTTGATAGTTGTAAACAGGTATCAGACACTACAAGTCCATTAGGTTAGTCAGAACAACTAAGGCCAGATTCCAGGACAAAAAGAATCTTCTTGCCATATTTGGATGTAACTCTGGTTAAGATGAAACTTATAATCCTTCAACTTCCGTTTGTCCTTTTTCTTTGAGAGGGGACAAGGGTTTCGCAGTTGCCAAATGGTTAGTACTTATTTTTAAAGGTAACCAGGAATCATGGATTCCACGTCCCTAGGAAACTTCTTGGCATTTGTCTTTTTATATGCAGTGTTTGGAATCCACATCAACAGGGAAAATCAGGGCATGTTGCAGAGAACGAAAAGGGAATGCGGGTTCTTGGAGTTCTCAATTGCTGAAGTCTACAAGGCCACTGGGCTTCTAGGTCCCCAAATATTTAGGGTGTCTTATTAAAGGGAAGCAGGAATCTTGGTTTCAAATTCCCCAGGAAGCTTCTGGGAGCCCTTCTATTGACATCCAAACAACTTGAATTCTACATCTCCATGAAATCTCTCAGTGTCTTGCTGAGAATGAAGCAGGAGTCTGGTTAATGGGAGTCCTCATATAAAGGAAAATGCACTGTCTCTTGCTAATGAAGAATAAGGATTCGGGGTTGCATGAGTCCTCAATCCCGAAAATCTACAGGACGTCTTCCTAAGGTCTAAACAATAATCCAGACTTCAAGTCCCCTCATGTTTTACATCTGTTTCCCATGTGGATATTATGAAACAATCTTTCCAGAACTCCAGCAGCATTCTGCTACTCTTAATAATTGCGAACGAGAATCTGGCACTACAAGTCCATTTAGATACTCAGAAACTCTGAGGCCAGATTCCAGGACACATGTAATCATCTCGGATTTTTCTTATGTAAGCCGTGACTTCAGTGTTACCTCGGACTCCAGAAACTTCTGGTGGTTCAGCTGTTCGAAATTAGGACTTTGGGTTTAGGCGTTCACATTTTTTAGGAGGTATTTTTGGGATGGAACCAGGAATCTTAGATTCAACGTCCGCAGGAATAATCTTGTCATCTTACTATTGGTATACAAGAGTCTGGTCTTCAGGACAACAGGAAACATCTTGGCGTTTTGCTTAGAACGAAACAGGAATCTGGGTCAATATGTCCCTTGAAAGTTTCTACACGAGTTACTAAATAGGAGCCAGCAAACTCGGATTCCATGTAACTTGCAAAAATCTGGGCAATTGCTACACTTATCCCTGGCTTAAGGCAGTACTCATCCTAGGACTCGAAAGGGACTTTAGCTAGATGCATATCTGGAATCTGCGAGTCCATTCCCCATATTATTCAGAGCTATGTCTTATATTCATACCACCAATCGGGCTTTACCGATCCCAAGGAACCTGTTGCGCCCCTTGATACTTGTAACTCGGAATCTGGCCTACTGGTCCGTTTGTTTCACAGGGTCCTATAAGGCCAGATTCCACAACCCAAGGAATCATCTCGCCGTTTGTTCAAGTGATCTCCAGGTTCAGGTTTACCTCGTAGTTCAGAAAATACTGCTGGTTATTCTTTGTGGTATTCAGAATATGGGATTAGGGGTTCCCACATGTTTAGGAAGTATTCTTAAGGGGGAACCAGCAATCTTGTTCCAGGTCCCTGGGAAACTTCTGGACGTATAAGTATTTGTATGTAGGAGTTTGTACTTCCATATCACCAGAAAATGTCTGGACGTTTTCCAGATAAAATAAAAAATAGGAATCTGGGCTATGGGAGGCCTCAATCCCTGAATTCTACAGGGCTCCATTATAAGGGCTTATCTGGCATCTGGGCTTCTATTTCTCCAAATTCTTCACAGCTACTTGCCACTTGGAACTGAAAAGTGTCATTATAGATTTCAAGCAACCTTCTGGTCGTCTTGATTGTTGCAACCAAGAATCTATCCCTTAAATTTAGTTGGGTTCCTCGGGACAACTAAAGCCAGATTCCTGAACTGAAAGAATCATCTCCCCATATTTGTATGCAACTCTTGACTTAAGATATACTTTGTAATCCTAAAACTTCCGTTTGTGTATCTATTTGATATGGGCCGGGGGTTTTGAGGTTACTAAGTATGTAGTATATATTTTTAAATGTAAAGCGGAATCACGGATTCCACGTCCCTTGGAAACAGCTAGACATCTGTCTATTTGTATACAGAATTTTGGAATCCAGATGGCAGGGAATATCAGGGCATCTTGCTGAGAACGAGAAGGGAATCTGGGTTCAGGAAGTCCTCAATCGCCAAAATCTATAAGGCCTCTTGATAAGGTTTAATGAGGAATCTGGGCTAGTAGGTCCCTACATTTTTCAGAGCTACTTGCTGCGTGGATACCTAAAATCTTTCATTACAGATTCCCAAGAAGTTTACAGTCCTCTTGATAATTGTAATCCAGGATCTGGACCTATAGTTCCGTTTGTTTCTTATGAACATCTTTGGCCACAATCCAGTTTCCCAGGAATCAATTGGCATTTTGCTATTAAATCCTTCGCTTCTGGTTGTCTCAAAATACAGAACTTTCTTGTGGTCGGGCTGGTGGCAATGGGGATATAGGGTTTACAATATTCCACATTTTTACGATGTCTTGTTAAGGGGACCGTGGGAATTTGGATTACAGTTCCCAGATATCATATGTGAGTCTTCCTATTGATATCCAAACAACTGGAATTCTACGTTTATCAGGAAATTTTCAGCGAATTGCTGAGAATGAAGCAGAAATCTGCGTTATGGGAGTACTCATATACAGGAACCTACATGGCCTCCTGCTACAAAAGAAAAAGGAATCCGGGTTACACGAGTCCTTGCATCCCAATAAACTAGAGGGAGTCTTACTAAGGGATAAAAATGTATCAGGGATTTGACGCACAAATCTGGGGAATGGGAGTCCTCATATACAGAAAATTTCACAGCCTCTTGCTAAGGACGAATAAGGAATGTGGGTTAACATATGCTCAATCCTACATATCTACAGGGCGTCTTTCTAAGGTCCAAACAATAATCAGGATTTCATAGCAGGAATATGGTGAATGGGAGTCTTCATACACAGGAAACTACACAGTCTCTTGCTCAGAAACAAAAGGAATCTGGTTTTCCCGTGTCCTCAATGCCAAAAATCTACTGGGCATCTTGCAAAGGGCTAAACAAGAATCAGGATTTCAAAGCAGGAATCTGGAGAATGGGAGTACTCATATGCAGGAAACTACACGGGCTCTATCTAAGGAAGAATAAAGAATTGGGTTTCCACGAGTCCTCAATTCAAAAACTATACAGGACGTTTTGCTAAGGTCTACAATCCTCTGGGCTTCGACGTCCCCACATTTTTCTGAGCTATTTCCTACTTGGATATTATGAATCAGTCATTCCAGAAGACCAGCAACATTCTGGTCCTCTCGATAGTTTAAAGGGTAATATGGCACTACAAGTCCATTTAGATTCTGGATCCTCTAACGCCAAATTCCAGGACACAAGTAATCATCTCGGTACTTTTGAATGTTAGCCCTGAGCTCAGGGTTAAGTCGTATGCCAGAAACATCTGGTAGTTCAACTATTCGGAATAGGAACTTGGGTTTAGATGTTGCACCATTTTTAGAAGGTATTTTTGGGAGGACACCAAGTTCTTGACTTCCAAGTCTACAGGAACATTCTTAAGTCTTTCCATTGGAAGCCAAGTGTCTGGACTTCCAGAGCACCGGGAAACATATGGCCGTTTTGCTGAGAATGAAGCAGGAATCTGGGACACTATGTCTCTAGAAAGCTTCTACTCATGTTACCAATGTGGAACAAAGAAAATCAGTTTACAGGTGACCAGCAAACTTCTGAAAAGATTCTAATTTTTCCCTGGTTTCAGGTAGTTCTCAAACCTAGAAGTCCTCAGGATATTTTAAATGCTAATCAGGAATTTGGGAGTCCTGTTCCTCACATTTTTCAGAGCTAATTCCTATATGCATACCACAAATCTGACATTACCGATCCCCAGGAACCTGCTGCTCCTCATGTTAGTTGTAACAGAGAATCTGGTTACCTACTCCACTTGTTTTGCAGGAGGCTGGAAAGGCTAGATTCCACAACCCAAGGAATCATCTCCCCATTTTATAATGTATTTCTGGGCTTCATGTTTTCCTCCTAATT
>NW_006945510.1:0-707 GCF_000164805.1 Carlito syrichta | reverse complement strand
CGGGGACATACCTCATTGACAAGGGTACCTGCATAATGAACATTTGTATACCTAACCCTGAATTGTATTCCACATCTTTAAAATAAAAAATTTAAAAGTTAAAAAAAAAAGAAGCCGGACTCGGTGGCTCAGCCTGTAATCCCACGCCTTTGGTAGGCTGAGGTGAGTGGATTGCCTGAGCCTGCGGGTTTGAGACCCGCCTGGGCAACGACACCTCATCTCTACAATAAATCAAAAAATCAGCCGGGCGTGGTAGCACATGCCTGTAATTCCGGCTACTCGGAAGGCTGAGGTGGAAGGATCGCCGGAGCCCAGCAGGTCGAGGCTGCGGTGGCCGGGAGCGGCCACTACACTCCAGTCTGGGCGACAGAGTGAGACTCTAACTCAAAAAAAAAAAAAAAAAGAATCCCATTATTAGAGGTGAAAGTACTCATGTAAGCCATGAATAATAATGTGCATGAAAGGGACTGTAATAAAGGCACCTTTTACATTGATTTTTGATTTGCATATATTTTAGATTTTTTTCTCTGCTTTGATAAATGCAATGAGACAGTTGGATTTTTAAAAAAATAGAGATGAGGTCTCCATTTTTAGAAAAAAATGGCTGGAGGGCAGTGCCTATTCATAGGCAAGATCATAACACTGTAGTCTCAAATTCCTGGGCTCAAGTGATCCTTCTGCCTCAGTCTCCCAAGTAGCTTGGACTG
>NW_006945509.1:0-792 GCF_000164805.1 Carlito syrichta | reverse complement strand
TAAACAGGAAACTACACAATCTCTTGCTAAGAAAGAATAAGGAATCTGGATTTCCTGTATCCTCAATGCCAAAAATCTACTGGGCATCTTGGTAAGGGTAAACAAGAATCAGTATTTTGAAGCTGGAATCTGGGGAATGTGAGACCTCATATGCCGGAAACTACAAGGGCTCTTTCTAAGGAAGAATAAAGAATTGGGTTTCCACGAGATTTCATTTCCAAAAATGTACAGGACGTCTTGCTAAGGTCTAAAAAACTTTGGGCTTTGACGTCCCCACATTTTTCTGAGGTATTTCCTATTTGTAAACTATGAATCAGTCATTCCAAAAGACAAGCAACATTCTTGTCCTCTCTATAGTTTAAAGAGTAATATGGCACTACAAGTCCATTTAGCTTCTGGATCCTATAATGCCAAATTCCAGGACACAAGTAATCATCTCGGTTCTTTTGAATGTGAGCCCTGAGTTCACGGTTAAGTCGTAAGCCAGAAACATCTGGTAGTTCAGCTATTCTGAATTAGGACTTGGGTTTAGATGTTGCACCATTTTTAGAAGGTATGTTTGGGAGGGCACAGGCTCTTGTCTTCAAGGTCAACAGGAACATTCTGGAGTCTTTCCATTGGGAGCCAAAAGTCTGGACTCCCAGAGCACTGGGAAACATTTGGTCGTTTTGCTGAGAACGAAGCAGGAATCCGGGACACTATGTCTCCTGAAAGCTTCTACTCATGTTACCAATGTGGAACAAGGAAAATCAGTTTACATGTGACCAGCAAACTTCTGAACAGTTGCTAATT
>NW_006945508.1:4790-5649 GCF_000164805.1 Carlito syrichta | reverse complement strand
CCTCATCCCAAAAATCTTCAGGGCGTCTTGCTAAGGGCTAAACAAGAATCAGGACTTCGAGCACCCCACATGTTTTAGAGCTATTTGGTATGTGTATATTAAGAATCAATCATTCCAGGATGTCAGCAAGCTTCTGGTACTCTTGATAGTTGTAAACGAGAATCTGGAACTACAAGTCCATTTAAATTCTCAGAACCTTAATGCCAGATTCCAGGACTCAAGGAATCATCTCGGATTTTTGGTATGTAAGACCTGACTTCAGTGTTACTTCATACTCCATACACGTTTGGTGGTGCAGCTGTTCGGAAATAGGTTTTTGAGTATAAGTGTTGCACATTTTTTACGACGTATGTTTGGGAGGGAACCAGAAATCTTGGATTCCATCTCCACAGGAATATTCTTGTCATCCTTCTCTGGGTAGACAAGAGTCTGGACTTCCAGGACACCAGGAAACATCTCGTCATTTTGCTATGAAAGAAACAGGAATCTGGGTCACTGTGTCCCTAGAAAGTTTCTACACGTGTTACTAAAGAGGAACCAGGAAACTCGGGTTCCATGTAACTTGCAAACTTCTGGGCAATTGCTAACTTATCTCTGGCTTAAGGTAGGCTCATACCTAGACATCTACAGGGACTTTAGCTAAATGCTAATCTGGAATCTGGGAGTCCTGGTCCCCATATTATTCATAGCTACGTCCTATATGCATACCACAAATCAGGCATTACCGATCCCCAGAAACCCGCTGTGCCTCTTGATAGCTGTAACTGAGAATCTGGCCTACTGCTCTGTTTGTTTCACAGGGACCCCTAAGGACAGATTCTACAGTCCAAGGAATCATCTAGCCATTTGTTTATGTGAT
>NW_006945508.1:0-3290 GCF_000164805.1 Carlito syrichta | reverse complement strand
ATTCAGATTAGGACCTTGGGTTTAGATGTTGCACCATTTTTAAAAGTTATTTTTGGGAGGGCACCAGGGTCTTGGTTTCCAAGTCCACAGGAATATTCTGGAGTCTTTCTATTGGGAGCCACGAGTCTGAACTTCCAGGGCACCGGAATACATCTGGTCGTTCTGCTGAGAACGAAACAGGAATCTGGGACACTATGTCCCCAGAAAGCTTCCACTCACGTTACCAATATGGAACAAGGAAAATCAACTTACATGTGAGCAGCAAACTTCCGGGCAGTTGCGAATTTTTCCCTGGCTTAAAGTAGTTCTCATACCTAGAAATCTACAGAATTTTTCTAAATGCTGATCAGGAATTTGGGAAACCTGTCCCCAATTTTTCAGAATTGATTGCTATATCCATACCACAAATCTGTCATTACTGATCCCAAGGAACCAGCTGCTTCTCTTGTGAGTTGTAACAGAGAATCTGGCCATCTGCTCCACTTGTTTTGCAGGAGGCTGTAAGGCCAGATTCCACAACCCAAGGAATCATCTCGCCATTTTTAATGTAATTTCTGGCTTCAGGTTTACCTCCTAATCCAGAAACTACTGCTGGAATTTCAGGTTGATATTCGTAACTTGGAATTAGGTGTTCCCACATATTGAGAACGTATTCTTAAAGGGGATCCAGCAATCTTGGATTCCATGGCCCTGCTGACCTTATGGATGTATAAGTATTGGTATATAAGAGTTTGTACTTCCAGGTCGTCAGTAACGTCCTGGAGACTTACTGGGATAAAAAAAGAATCTGGGTTAAGGGAGTTGCCAATCCAATAATTCTATAGTGCTACGTTTTAAGGGCAATTCTTTCATCTGGGCTTGTAATTCCCCCACATTCTTTAGGGCTACAGGCCTCTTTGATATGACAATTTTGTCATTATGGATTCTCAGCAACCTTCTGGTCTTATTGATAATTGTAACCGAGAATGTGACCTACAAGTCTGTTGGGTTAGTCGAGACAACAAAGGGCAGATTCCAGGACCCAAAGAATCGTGTCTCCATATTGGTATGTAACTCTTGCCTTAAGATGTACCTTGTAATAATAAAACTTTCGTTTGTCCTTCTATTCGGATATGGGCCGGGTGTTTTGAGGTTGCCAAATATTTATTACGTACATTTAAGGGTAATTCGGATTCATGGATTCCACGTCCCTGGAAATTTCTGGGCATCTGCCTATTTATATACAGACTTTTGGGATCCACATCACGAGGAAAAATCAGGACGTCTTGCTGAGAACAAAAAAAGCCGGTTCTAGGAATTCTCATTCACCAGAATATACAGGGCCTCTTGATAAGGTTTAATCAGCAATCTGGGCTTCTAGATCCCTACATTTTTCAGTGCTACTTGCTCCGTGGATACCCTAAATCTGTCATTATATATCCCCACGGACTTTCTGGTCCTCTTGATATTTGTAATTGAGGATCTGGCCCTACAAATCTTTTTGTGTCCTAGGAACATCTACAACCATAAGCAGGTATCCCAGGAATCAAATGGCATATTGCTACAAAATCCCTCAATTCAGATTACCTCAAACTACAGACATTTCTTTGGTTGGGATGGTGGGAATTGGGACATTAGGTTTAGAAGACTCCATATTTTGGGGAGGTCTTGTTAAGGGGAATCAGGAATCTTGGATTCCAGTTCCCCAAGAACCTTATGGGAGTCTTTCTCTTGATATCCAGAAAACTGGAATTCTAGGTCACCAGGAAGGTCTCGGCGTCATGCTGAGAATGAAACAGGAATCTGGGTAATGGGAGTCCTCATATACAGGAAACTACATGGCTTCTAACTAAGGAAGAATAAGGAATCTGGGTTATATGTGTCCTCAATCCGAAAAATTCTTTGGGCGTCATGCTACGGGACAAACAAGAATCAGGGCTTTGAGCTCCCCTCATCTTTCAGAGCTATTTAGCATGTGGATATTACTAGTCAGTCATTTCAGGACTCCAGCAACATTCTGGTCCTCTTAATAGTTGTAAACGTTATCTGGCACTACATGTCCGTTAGGTTCCTTGGGACAACTAAGGCCAGATTCCAGGAACAAAAGAATCACCTTGCCATATTTGGATGTAACTCTGGTCTTGAGATGAACCTTGTAATTCTTAAATTTCCGTTTGTCCTTTTATTTTTAGAGGGACCGAGGGTTTTACAGTTGCCAAATGTTTAGAACGTATTTTTAAAGGTAACCAGGAATCATGAATTCCACGTCGCTTGGAAACTTCTGGGCATCTGTCTTTTTGTATACAGAGTTTTGGAATCCACATCAACAGGGAAAATCAGGGCATCTTGCTGAGAACGTAAAGGGAATCCGGGTTCTTGGAGTTCTCTATAGCCGAAGTCTACAGGCCTCTTGATAAGGTTTAATCAGGAATCTGGGCTTCTAGGTCCCCACATTGTTAGCGTGTTTTTTTAAGGGAACAAGGAATCTTGGATTCCAATTCCCCATTAAACTTCTGGGAGTCTTTCTATTGATATCCAAACAACTTGAATTCTACACACCAGGAAATGTCTCGGTGTCTTGCTGAGAATGAAGCAGGAGTCTGGGTAATGGTAGTCCACGTATACAGGAAACTACACTACCTATTGCTATGGATGAATAAAGAATCTGGGTTACATATATCTACAGGGCTTCTTGCTAAGGGCTAAACAAGAATCAGGGCTTTAATCACCTCATGTTTTAGAGCTATTTGTTATGTGGATATTATGAACCACTTATTCCGGAACTCCAGCAACATTCTGGTACTCTTGATAGTTGTGAACAAGAATCTGACAGTACAAGTCCATTTAGATACTCGGAACCTCTGATGCCGGATTCCAGGACACAAGTAGTCATCTCGGATTTTTTGTATGTAAGCCCTGACTTCAGTGTAACCTCATACTCCAGAAACTTCTGGTGGTTTTGGTGTTTGGAATTAGGATTTTGGGTTTAGGTGTTCAACTTTTTTAGAAGGTATTTTTGGGAGGGAATCAGGAATCTTAGATTCCATATCCCCAAGAATATTCTTGTCATTTTCCTATGGGCATACAAGAGTCTGGACTTCCAGGACAACAGGAAACATCTCGGCGTGTTACTTACAATGAGCCAGGAATCTTGGTCACTGTGTCCCTTGAAAGATTCTACACGTGTTACTAAAGAGGAACCAGGAAACTCGCTTTCCATGTAACTTGCAAACATCTGGGCAATTGCTACTTACCGTTGCCTTAAAACACTGCTCATACCTAGGAATCGACAGGGACTTAGCTAAATGCTA
>NW_006945507.1:0-1341 GCF_000164805.1 Carlito syrichta | reverse complement strand
GTTACCTTTAAAAATACGTACTAAACATAGTCAACTGCAAAACCCTTGTCCCCTCTCAAAATAAAAGGAGAAACGGAAGTTGAAGGATTACAGGGTTCATCTTAAGACCAGAGTTACATCCAAATATGGCAAGAAGTTTCTTTTTTTCCTGGAATCTGGCCTTACATGTTCTGAGGAACATAACGGACTTGGAGTGCCCGATACCCGTTTACAACTATCAAGAGGACCAGAATGTTGCTGGAGTCCTGAAATGACTGATTCATAATATCCGCATGCTAAATTGCTCTGAAGCACGTGAGGAGCTCGAAGCCTTGTTTCTTGTTTGTCCCGTAGCAGACAACCTGGAAATTTTTTGAATTGAGAACTAGTATAACAAAGATTCTTTATTCTTCCTTAGTTAGAGGCCGTGTAGTGTGCTTTATATTAGGACTCTCTTTCCCTAGATTCTTGTTTCGAAGCTCTGATTCTTGTTTAGCCCTTAGTAAGATGCCATGTAGATTTTTTGATAGAAGAACCGTGTAAAACTGATTTCTTATTTTTTCTTAGCAAGAGGCCGTGTAGTTTCCTGTATATGATTACTGCTATTACTCACATTCATGCTTCGAATCCCTGAATCTTCTTTAGCCCTCAGCAAGATGCCACGTAGATTTTTCTGAGTGAGGACGCATATAGCCCAGATTCCTTATTTTTATCAACAGCCTTGCAGTTACCTGTATATGAGTACTCCCGTTCCCATATACATGCTTCGAAACCCTGATGCTTGTTTAGTCCTTAGCAAGACGCCATGTAGTTTTTTGGGGATTGAGAACACAGGTAACCCAGATTCCTTATTCTTTCTTAGCAAAAATCTGGGTAGTTGCCTGTACATGAGGATTTCATTTGCCCAGATCATGCTTCAAAAACCCTAATTTGTGTTTAGCCCTTAGCAAGATACCCTGAAATTTTTTTTTGTGATTGAGGACACATGTAAACCAGATTCCTTATTCTTCCTTAGCAATAGACAGTGCAGTCTCCTGTATATGAGGACTCCCATTATCCAGATTCCTACTCCCAAAACCTGATTGGTGGTTATCTCTTAGAAAGACTCTCTGTAGATTTTTCGGATGTAGGACTCATGTAACCAAGATTCCTCTTTCTTCCATAGCAAGAGGTGGTGTAGTGTTCTGTATATGGGGATTCTGTATATGAGGTTACCGAGATTCCTGCTTCATTCTCAGCAAGACGCCGAGACATTTTCTGGTGACCTAGAATTCCAGGTGTTTGGATATCAAGAGAAAGACTCCCATAACGTTCTTGTGGAACTGGAACCCAAGATTCCTGGTTCCCTTTGAAAAGACACCG
>NW_006945506.1:0-579 GCF_000164805.1 Carlito syrichta | reverse complement strand
GGAGCACAACAATGACCTTTTGCGGTGCTCCTGTCTTGCTGCCCAGTGGCCCAGACTTGAAGGAAATAGGCCAGGACACTGTCCAGCCCAAGACTTGGAGGCAGACGTGGATCACTCCCCCGGCGTTGATCCCAACCCTACAACTCTACCATTCGTGTTGGAAGTGACTCCCACCAGTCTAAACTTTGGCCACTACGCAGGATGAAAAAGGCCAGAGTACCTGGAAGCAGAAAGGTGGCGGATGGACCAGTACCCACATAAAGGAAGGTGACCATTCGGTTCAGTACCTTCACTAAGTAGAGGTGAGACCACCAGTCGCCAAACTGAAGATTTTATATTATTTTTATATAACTGGGCGAAAAGCTTTTAAAAATATTTGAACAAGTATTAAGAAGTAACAAAAATTGAGTGTGGTTAACAATTAGTCTATGTGATTCTATGAATGGTCAACAATATTTGATAATAGACCCATGAACCTGGGCCATAGAATGTCAAGATAAGAAGCACTAGGGGTGCTTATATGTAAGTATACTTATATGTAAGTATATAATTATGAGAATAGTGATATATTTTATGCCT
>NW_006945505.1:0-912 GCF_000164805.1 Carlito syrichta | reverse complement strand
GTATACAAATAGACAGATGCCCACAAGTTTCTAGGGACTGGATTCCATGATCCTCATGACCTTAAACGTATGTAATAAATATTTGGCAACCTCAAAACACCAGGCCCCCATCTGAATAGACAGACAAACGGATGTTTTAGCATTGCAAGGCACATCTTAAGACGAGGGTTACACACAAACCGATTAGAAGATTCTTTGGGTCCTATAATCTGCCCTTTGTTGTCCCAAGGAAACCAATGGACTTGTAGCTAGACATTATCGGGTATAACTATCAAGATGACCAGAGGGTTGCTGAGAATATATAATGAAAATATTGTCATATCCAAGAGACCAGTTACCCTAAAAAATGTGAAGATTTAGAAGCCCAGATTCCAGATTAGCCCTTATAATGTGGCTCTGTTGAATTCTTGGATTGGTGACTCCCATAAGCCATATTCTTTTTGTTATCAATGAGACTCCTGGACGGTACTTGGCGAAGTGGAAGTACAAACTCTTATATACCAATACTCATATGCCCTAAAGGTGACCAGAAAAATTAGCAACTGTTCAGAAGTTTGCTGGTCACATGTAAACTGATTTTCCTTGTTCCACATTGGTAACATGAGTAGAAGCTTTCAGGAGACATAGTGTCCCGGATTCCTGCTTGGAATCTAAGATTGCTGGATAGCCTTTAAGAATATGTCCAAAATATGTAGGAACTCCAAAAGCCAAGTTCCAAATATCACCAGAAATTCCAGAGGTAGTTTCTGATTTAGGAAGAGAGCATGAAACCAGAAATTACATTATAAAATGGGGAGTTGATTCCTTGGGTTGTGGAATATGGCGTTCCAGTCTCCTGAAAAACAAGCAGAGTAGAAGGCCAGTTTCTCTGTTACAACTAACTAGAGGAGCAGCAGGTCCCTGGGGATCGGT
>NW_006945504.1:0-605 GCF_000164805.1 Carlito syrichta | reverse complement strand
TTCCCAAAGTTAGAATATATTCACCTCCTTTCCCAAGAAAGACAAACCAAGATCTTGTTGAGTCACTGTATTCATTTCAAATACCAGACTTTCTGGGTGCAGTCCTGTCCGTCATATAATTTATCCATGTGTCATTAATACCAACTATAAACCTACTTTTAGAAATAATATCAATGCCGGGCTCGGGGGCTCAGCCTGTAATCCCGCGCCTTTGGGAGGCTGAGGTGAGTGGATTGCCTGAGCCCACGGGTTCGAGACCTATCTGGGTGACTTGGCGAGACCTCATCTCTACAATAAATCAAAAATTAGCCAGGCATGGTAGCACGTGCCTGTAGTCCAAGCTACTTAGAAGGCTGAGGCGGAAGGATCGCCAGAGCCCAGCAGGTCGAGGCTGCAGTGGCCGGGAGCGGCCACTGCATTCCAGTCTGGGTAACAGAGCGAGATTCCAACTCAAAAAAAAAAAAAAAGAAAGAATATCAAAATTACAACGAAATTTCTCGTTTGAATAAGGGAAGAATGACTAGGCAGTTACGGGTCAGAGCAATAATATTTTGCTGGACAGAACTGCAGAAACTCCCCATCCTATCAATGGAGGAGGTTCCTTG
>NW_006945503.1:0-822 GCF_000164805.1 Carlito syrichta | reverse complement strand
TTAGTTGTAACAGAGAAACTGGCCTTTCTACTCTGCTTGTTTTTCAGGAGACTGGAACGCCATATTCCACAACCCAAGGAATCAACTCCCCATTTTATAATGTAATTTCTGGTTTCATGCTCTCTTCCTAAATCAGAAACTACCTCTGGAATTTCTGGTGATATTTGGAACTTGGCTTTTGGAGTTCCTACATATTTCGGACATATTCTTAAAGGCTATCCAGCAATCTTAGATTCCAGGGCTCTGGTCACCTTTAGGGCATATGAGTATTGGTATATAAGAGTTTGTACTTCCACTTCGCCAAGTAACATCCATAACAAAAAGAATATGGCTTATGGAAGTCACCAATCCAAGAATTCAACAGAGCTACATTATAAGGGCTAATCTGGAATCTGGGCTTCTAAATCTTCACATTTTTTAGGGCTACTGGTCTCTTGGATATGACAATATTTTCATTATATATTCTCAGCAACCCTCTGGTCATCGTGATAGTTATACCCGATAATGTCTAGCTACAAGTCCATTGGTTTCCTTGGGACAACAAAGGGCAGATTATAGGGCCCAAAGAATCTTCTCGACGGTTTGTGTGTAACCCTCGTCTTAAGATGTACCTTGCAATGCTAAAACATCCGTTTGTCTGTCTATTCAGATAGGGGCCTGGTGTTTTGAGGTTGCCAAATATTTATTACATACTTTTAAGGGTCATGAGGAATCATGGAATCCAAGTCCCTAGGAAACTTGTGGGCACCTGTCTATTTGTATACACAGTTTAGGTATCCACATCACAAGGGAAAATAAGGGCATCTTGCTGAGAACGAAAGA
>NW_006945502.1:0-680 GCF_000164805.1 Carlito syrichta | reverse complement strand
TTTTGTATACAGTGTTTGGAATCCACATAGACAGGGAAAATCAGGGCATCTTGCTGAGAACGAAAAGGGAATCCAGGTTCTTGGAGTTCTCAATCGCCAAAATCTACAGGGTCTCTTCATAAGTTTTAATCAGCAATCTTGGCTTCTATGTCCCCACTTTTTTAGGGTGTCTTTTCAAAGGGAACCAGGAATCTTGGGTTCCAGTTCCACAAGAACGTTATGGGAGTCTTTCTCTTGATATCCAAACACCTGGAATTCTAGGTCACCAGAAAATGTCTCGGCGTCTTGCTGAGAATGAAGCAGGAATCTCGGTAACCTCATATACAGAATCCCCATATACAGAACACTACACCACCTCTTGCTATGGAAGAAAGAGGAATCTTGGTTACATGAGTCCTACATCCGAAAAATCTACAGAGAGTCTTTCTAAGAGATAACCACCAATCAGGTTTTGGGAGTAGGAATCTGGATAATGGGAGTCCTCATATACAGGAGACTGCACTGTCTATTGCTAAGGAAGAATAAGGAATCTGGTTTACATGTGTCCTCAATCACAAAAAAAAATTTCAGGGTATCTTGCTAAGGGCTAAACACAAATTAGGGTTTTTGAAGCATGATCTGGGCAAATGAAATCCTCATGTACAGGCAACTACCCAGATTTTTGCTAAGAAAGAATAAGG
>NW_006945501.1:0-749 GCF_000164805.1 Carlito syrichta | reverse complement strand
TTCCCTACATGCATGTATATCTTCACTAGATTCAATGATGAGGATTTTTTTTTTTCAGAGTCTCACTGTCACCCAGGCTGGAGTGCAGTGGCAAGCTCAGGGTCACCGCAGCCTCTACGTGCTGGGCTCAGGTGATTCTTCTGCCTCAGCCCTTCAAGTAGCTGGAAGTACAGGTGCACACCATCATGCCCAGCTAATTTTTTGATTTATTGTTGAGACGTCTCGCCAAGTTGCCCAGGCTAGTCTCAAACCCTGAGTTCAGGCAAGCCTCTAGCTTCTACCTCCCAAAGAGCTGAAATTATAGGCTTGAGCCACTGCGTCTGGCTGATGATTTTTAAAAAGGCATCTGTCTCTAAAAATAAAGTCAAAAAATAGAAAAAAATTACAAACTCAGGATCATTTTGTGGGAGAAATACAAATGTAAGCCTGGAACAAAGGCATAAAATATATCACTATTCTCATAATTATATACTTACATATAAGTATACTTACATATAAGCACCCCTAGTGCTTCTTATCTTGACATTCTATGGCCCAGGTTCATGGGTCTATTATCAAATATTGTTGACCATTCATAGAATCACATAGACTAATTGTTAACCACACTCAATTTTTGTTACTTCTTAATACTTGTTCAAATATTTTTAAAAGCTTTTCGCCCAGTTATATAAAAATAATATAAAATCTTCAGTTTGGCGACTGGTGGTCTCACCTCTACTTAGTGAAGGTACTGAACCGAATGGTCACCT
>NW_006945500.1:5436-10323 GCF_000164805.1 Carlito syrichta | reverse complement strand
AGCCTTATAAAATGAAAACCACAAAATATTGAAGAAAATGTGAAAGACACAAACAAATGGAAGGATATCCAATACACAATTGAAACCCTTAATATTGTTAAAATGTCAATAGTACCCAAAGCAATCTGCATATTTATATCAACTGAAGCAAAACCTAGGATACTTTATTTTACAGGAATAAATAAAATAAATCTCCATAGCAGACAGATGAACATGAATGCTAAAATACCCTTGAGAAAAAAACAAATCTAGAGACATTATACTTCCTGATTTAAAGTATACTGCAAATCTACAGTAAATAAAACAGTATGGAATGAGCATACAGACATGCATATACACCAATGGGACAGAAATTAATCTATGTGTGGTCAACTGATCGTCAATAATATGTTAAGAATACACAGGGAAAGACAGTCTGCTTAGCCAATGGTCTTGGAAAAACTGGATATCCACATGCATATAAATAATAAGGAACCCTTATCTTACAATATAGATTTCAATTGAAAGGATGTGGAAACAATGTAAATGTCCATCAAAAGATAAATGCATAAAGAAAAACAAAAAAGAGGAGTGAGAGGAGCAGCAACAACAGCAACAGTAACAGGAGGAATGTCCTCCCCACAGATGTAATAATATGGCAAATGTAATCTTTATCATAGAAGTCATTACTTTAAATGTAAGTAACCTCAGTGCCCCCCAAAAAAGACAGTTTATAAAACATAGTTTTAAACACTTAGAGTTTGTTTAAAAAAGAGTTCATATAACAAAACAAAATGCTATTCTACTACTTGCTGTTTACTTGGAACATGGCAGGTAGATTAACAGTAAAAGGATGGATTAAGAAATATTATGAAACGTTTCCATGACCTCAGTTTTAAGTTACACACCATTCTGAGTAACATGATGAACTCTTCGGCCAGGGACATGGTTCATCGTGGTGGCCTGCATCCCCACGAGGTCCATACTGGCTGCCACTTAGTTGTTCAGTAGCCATATACATATGGCTGTTGAGACTGTTGAGGCTGTTGAGATGTTGGATACAAACAAACATTGTCTCTGTGAAATGGTGGAGGAGGGAAGAGAAATGTGCTAACTTTGTGGTTGCAACACAAACTGCAAAGAAATATGAAGGGTTTAGTAGTATCGGAGGGTTCAAGCATTTGCTGAGGGTCTTGGAACATACTCTCTGCAGATAAGTGGGGAATACTGTAGTGGGAGGCTGAACCACAAAGTTCTTCAAGCTGTAAAAAATTATACCAGAGGAGAATGTTGTATGTTAGCAATGAAGGAAGAGCAGTAGAAATGGGCAGTAATTGGGTGTATATATGCTGATTTTTTTTCTCTTAAGTTAAAAAAAATGCATGAATGTATAAAGCAAAAATTGTAGGATTGTCTGTGTGTGAAGGGAGATTTCCTTATGTTGACCTCTTTTATAAAGGCTGTGAGGAAGAATCTGTTCCTTCCCTCTTTCCTGGCTTCCAGTGGTTGCCAGCAACGCTTGATGTTCTTTGGCTGGTGGACATATCACTCCAGTCCTGCCTCTGTCTTCACATGGCCTTTCCCTATGTATCTGCCCGAGCCTTCAACATTTTCTCTCCCCTGGCTTGTCTCTACACCCAAATCTTCCTCTTCTTCTAGGAACACCAGTCATTAGATTAGGGTTCATTGTAGTAATCTAGTATGAACTCATCTTCATTACATCTGCCAAGACCCGATTTCCAAAAAGTGTTTCATTGATAGGAACTGGAGGTTAGGATTTTAACATTTCTTTTGAGATGAGACAATCTACTCACCATAGAGGAAAACCGGGTGGAGCAAAAATAATGTTCACTTTTGCATAGGAAACAACACTCCCAACCTTTCTTTCCAAATTGTCTACCAATTCATTGGAACCAACAGGACGTCTTTTCACCTTTTCAGGCTTCGGTGCCCCCGTCTGTAAAAGTGAGAATATGGACCATATGAGTTCGGGGGCTATTTCTATAAAATTCTGTGATTTTTAAATGCAATGTTATACTGGCAATTCTTTAAGTAATGTTTCAACTTTAGTTATATTGATAAAATCTAGAGAAATTTTCAAAGTGATTATGCTTGATTTGGCGTTACAAAGCCACTAGCCACTCTAGAGTCATCACATCATAATCATCTATTAAATTATACCAGTTACATAGGAAAATGTGCAGTTGTTATATAATACCAGGACAAGTTGTTTTTCTCTTTAAGTATTTCACATAAAATAGCCACAGGCACATTCATTCTTCAGAGCCGCTTTTAAGCAAATCCTTATTTTAATCACCTGTCTCTGATGATCTGCTAAATCACACAAATGACACCAATTTGTGTCTATTTTGACAAGACTCTAAATCCTCCTTTATGTTATTGCTGCCTGTACAATACAATGAACATTTCAGTCATTGTTGAGCCTATTCTTTTGTTGTGAGAATTCATATAAGGTCTAACGAGTTTTGTGCTAAATGACTCTCCTGAGTTCATTGTACTTCCTTGACTCCACTGTCTCACTCATGCAATTTTTAAAATTCAGTTGAATTGTTTTCATTATGTTTTTATAATATTATAATCTGAACAGTGTCTCAGTTAAAATTATATTCAAGCACTTTTCATTAGCTTTTTTTAACATAAAATGAAAAAAATAGGCATATATTACACATATAGGCTATGAATTCTGTCCATATACAGTTTTAACATTATTAAGATTTTTTCTTTTCTTTGTGAGAGGAGATATTACTTTGACAAAGTACTGATAATTTTAGCCAAGTGGATTATGCTATTCTGCATGTGAAACAAAATGTGTTTAGCAATATTGTATCTTGTCTTTTATAGTATCTGCTTAATTCATTTATGTATTTTGTGATGATATGTAAATCTGAACATCATACCAGCTTGTGAAAAAGCAAAATACAAAAGAATTTTAAAAGACTAAAAGACTAAAGACAAAGACTAAAAATATTGAATAGTAGTTGCTGACTGTATATTTCAATGCTTAATGATTACATTAAATTCATAAAAGCATACAGAGAAAGATTTTCCTGGTCAGGCTTTTCTGTGTGGCAAGTGAGAAAATCCAGTTCCAACAGGTTAAGGCAAGCAAAGCAAACCTTTCACTGAACTATGAGACTTGGCTACATTGGGATCATCAAAGTTGACTCTAGGTCTCAAGATGAGTTAGAAAATCTCTCCTCTCTCTCTCTGTCTCAGTGTCTCTCTCCCATCAGCTTTCTTTGTAATACTTAGAAAATTGAGTTCACCAGCAGCAACTGATAGTCTTGCAATTCAGTGTTTCATGATTACTGGTGGAAACAGCATATTTCTTTCCTGATAACATTCAAAATATCCCCAATTCATTCTAGTTTACCAGCATTGAATTGTGTGGCCTTTTCTGGAACCAGGCAGAGATCTCATACACCTTGAACCCTAAGAGGTGAGCTGGCACATTTAACATTGTTATTTAATGACTAAGGATATTAAGAAAATTAAAGTGACCATCATGCATATTCTTATGGTGGGCCTGCATACTCAAACTCAAGTTTTTCAATTCTAAAACCTATCCTTTTTTTTTTTTTTAAGGGACCCAAGTAAGAAATTAAGAATACACTCTTTCTAGAAGTTATAAAAGAACACATGGATATTCATCTTTTCTGGGACAATTTACCTACCTAACATTATGGAGTTATTGCCATTCTGAGTATGAGTAATCTATTGGTCAATCAACCATCTTTACTTGTTGATTATGGAGAAATTATTAAAGTTCACACAAGAACAAAAAAAATCAGTCCATGCATTCATTTAACTTAGTTGGGATATTTTAAAAACAATTTCAAGAAATGTTTATATAATTAGTGTCTAAGGATTGGCAGAGAAGAGAAAGCATATAAGAGTTCAGAAGAGGCCAGGTGCGGTGACTCATGCTTGTAATCCCAGCACTTTAGGAGGCCAAGGTGAGAAGATTGCCTGAGCTCATGGGTTCGAGACCAGCCTAGGCAACTTGGTGAGACCTCATATCTACAATAAATTTAAAAATTAGCTGGGCATGGTAGCACACGCCTCTAGTTCTGGCTACTTGGAAGATTGAGGTGGAAGGATTGACAGTCCCCAGCAGGTTGATGCTGCAGTGGCCATGAGTGTGCCATGGCACTCCAACCTGGGCGACAGAGTGAGACTCCAACTAAAGAAAAAAAAAAAAATGTAGTAGAATAACTTGTTAGCTCTCAAGTAGTTATCATCTCAGACCTTCACAGTTTTTACAAGTGCTATTGAGAAATTTACTATTTAACAAGAAGGTAAGAAATGTACACAGGTAGACTACAATAACCACAATATCTTATAATTGTGACAACAGTCACCCAAAATACTATAGAGAAGGACAAAATTGACTCTGACCAAGAGACAGTTTCATGTAGTCAGTTTAAGATAAGCCTTGGAGAATTATTAAGGGAAGCGAAGGAACTTGTATGGGAAAAGGAAAGCATACAATTCTTTTCCTATTTCTTTAACTGTTCTATCTTCTACTGTTTCCTCCTCTGTGACCCTTAAGTGTTAGTATTCCCTAAGATTCTGTCATTTGCCCCGCTTCTCTTTGTAATCTGTGTTCTTTCTTGGGAAATTATATCTATTCCTATGACCTAAAATATGAATTTCTGTTCCTATTTCCTAAACTCCAGATCCTTATTTCCAGTTGTCTACTTCATATATTTTACAGGTGACCCAAATTGAACATGTCCAAGTTGAACCAATTGTCTCTCTTCCCCTGACATATTCACTAGTCTCTTCCTCCTCCCATTTATGAATAATCATTCCCCAGACCCAAAAACAAAAAACCCACAAGCAATTCACATTCCTAGGCAGGCATGTCATCAGAACTAAGAAATC
>NW_006945500.1:4225-5416 GCF_000164805.1 Carlito syrichta | reverse complement strand
AAGCTCTAAAAATTGACCTTCCATATGACCCTGCAATCCCCCTACTGGGAATATACCCTGAAGAACACAAATCACTCTATAAAAAAGATACCTGCACACGTATGTTTATCGCAGCGTTGTTCACAATAGCAGGAACCTGGAAACAACCATGCTGCCCATCAAAAGAGGACTGGATTAAAAAAATGTGGTACATATACACGATGGAATACTACGCAGCCATAAAAAAGAACAAAATCATGAATTTCGCTGCAACCTGGATGGAACTAGAGTCTATAATACTGAGTGCCCTCTCACAAAAACAAAAATCCGAATATCACATGTTCTCACTCATATAATGGTCCTTGAACATCCAATGCAATACTATGAGAAAATGACGGATGGTACTGGGAAACTATGGGGGGGAGGGGGATGGGATTAACAGTAGCAAATATCTGTCGGGGGATGGGAAAACACTTCTTATCTACAGGGTGCCTGAATGAAACTTCATTGTACACCTAACCCTTAACTGTACCCCACAAAACCATAATAAAAAATACTGATTAATGAAAAAAGAAAAAGAAAAAGAAAAAAAAAATGTAGTAGAATAACTTGTTAGCTCTCAAGTAGTTATCATCTCAGACCTTCACAGTTCTTACAAGTGCCATTGAGAAATTTACTATTTAACAAGAAGGTAAGAAATGTACACAGGTAGACTACAATAACCACAATATCTTATAATTGTGACAACAGTCACCCAAAATACTATAGAGAAGGACAAAATTGACTCTGACCAAGAGACAGTTTCATGTAGTCAGTTTAAGATAAGCCTTGGAGAATTTTTAAGGGAAGTGAAGGAACTTGTATGGGAAAAGGAAAGCATACAATTCTTTTCCTATTTCTTTGACTGTTCTGTCTTCTACTGTTTCCTCCTCTGTGACCCTTAAGTGTTAGTATTCCCTAAGATTCTGTCATTTGCCCCGTTTCTCTTTGTAATATGTGTTCTTTCTTGGGAAATTATATCTATTCCTATGACCTAAAATATGAATTTCTGTTCCTATTTCCTAAACTCCAGATCCTTATTTCCAGTTGTCTACTTCATATATTTTACAGGTGACGCAAATTGAACATGTCCAAGTTGAACCAATTGTCTCTCTTCCCCTTGACATATTCACTAGTCTTTTCTTCCTCCCATTTATGAAATAATCATTCCCA
>NW_006945500.1:0-4205 GCF_000164805.1 Carlito syrichta | reverse complement strand
TATAATTGCCTCCATATACTAATTGTATGCCTACCCATATTAGATTCTTCACAGTTAGATATGCTTGCTGTCCAATGGATTCATGATAACTTTTGGAGAATTGCTATGCCCCATGAAACAATTAATAAATAAGCTCCGAGGATTTTACCTCCGTAATAAATATCTTATATCTGTCTCCTTATTTCCACTTCTGGAAAAAATACTATCCTAGTGAAGCCCTTGATCTTCTGCCACCAGCTTCTAGTGCATTCTACTTGTCCTCTGTCTCTTCAGTCTTAACCTCTTCAAATCTCATAATAGCTCTCCAAAATTCAGACCTGCTCTGGTTAATTCCCTGTTGAAGCTCCCCCTGTGGCTGCCATCACTAGCACGGTAAATCTTCTATTACAGGTCCTGAAGACAAAGTCCAAGTTCTGCATTAGGACAGACAAATCTGTCCACGATCTGAATTCTAACTCTCCAGATTCATCTCAGCCACTTCCTAATTCAAACTTCAAGATACAGGAAAACCAAACTCATACAGTATGCTGTCTCTTGCCTCAATGCTAATTCTCACACTGTTCCTTTTACTTTTCTAGTCCTTTCCCCACGCCTTGTCTTGACTGGGCAGACTATAGCTTGCTTCTCTTGTTGTTGTCTCCCAATAACTATTATTTTTTCTTCTCCTATAAAACTTCAGATGAGTTAAAAAGATAAAAGATAAATTGGAACATATTAATGTTTTCAATTTGGCATATTTTGTCTGTTATTAAATGGTAAATGCAAAGCACTTACAAAGGGAATTAAAAAAAACCTGGAATTCTTTTTTGAGGACTGACCTTTTATAGTACAGAATTCCTTCACTAGGTAAATGTTTTAGGAACACTTTGGCATCAGTGTACCAGCTAGGATTTTTGTGAGAGGATGCATCTGGCTTCAGTGAACTTTTTTTTAAGTTGTAGGGTACAATTTAGGATTAGGTATACAAGTGGACATTATACAGGTACAGTTTAGGCTTCGCTTTGGTCCCCACTTTGCCTGGTTCGAGATCAGGTACTCCATCGATGCTGCGTCCCCACCCCCAACCTGGCAGTATCCCACTATTGCCGATCCCTTTCTTACAGTATTATGGCAAAACGATCAGGGTCTACTTATGACTCAGAACATCTGGTTCCCAGTTTTTCGTTCCTGTGATAGATCTTGACTATTATAGACTCTAAATCCATCCAAGATGCTGTGAAGTTCATGTTTGTCCTTCTTTATGGCTGCATAATATTCCATTATGTATATGTACCACATTTTTTAAATTCAGTTCAGTTTCAATGGGCAGTATGGTTGGTTCCATGTTTTTGCTATTTTGAATAGTGCTGCACTAAATATGCGTGTGAAGGTATTTTTTTGTAGAATGATTTGAGTTCTTCTGGGTATATTCCCAGTAGGGGGATTGCTGGGTCATATGGAAGGTATGTTTCTAGTTGTCAAATAAATCCAAGAAGACACAACCAAATGGAAAAATATTCCATGCTTACAGATAGGAAGAATCAGCATTGTTAAGATGTCCATTCTATCAAAGGCAATCTACAGATTCAATGTAATACCCATTAAATTTCCAATATCATTCTTCTCAGACCTGGAAATGACCACACAGAAATTCATATGGAAACATAAATGACCATGAATAGCCAAAACAATCCTAAGCAAAAGCAACAAAATGGGAGGTATCACACTTCCAGATTTTAAACTTTACTAGAAGACTACAATAATCAAAACAGCCTGATATTGTACAGGAGCATCGACCAATGGAACAGGATAGAGATTCTGGAAGCAAACCCTCAATTTCTCAACCAACTCATCTTCAACAAAGCCTCTACCAACAACCACTGGGGAAAGGAGAACCTATTCCATAAATGGTGCTGGGAAAACTGGCTGTCCACATGATTGAAACAGTACCCCTACTTGGCACTATACACAAAAATCAATTCTAAATGGATCAAAGACCTAAACGTAAAATCTCAAACTACGAGAATCTTAGAAAACACAGCAGACTTTATCTTTCAATGCATTTGCCCATTTAATGATGGGTGATTTACAAGAGCACCTGCCCACACCACACCAAATGTTCAGCAGCTTTTGACCAAAAACAGCATGACTCCATGCCCCACCTTCCCTATTCACTCAATCTCACTATGAGAGATTTTTTTTTTTTTTTTTTGCTTCCCTGGATGAAAAAAAATCCTCCAAAGGAAACATTTTGCTGATGTGGAAGATGTAAAACAAAAAATGGCAGAAGTACTAAATAAGGCATCCAAATTGACAAGTTCAAAAGCTGTTTTGACCAGTGGAAAAAGCATCTCAATAGGTCTATTGCATCAAACAGAGTGCTTTGAAGGTGAGTGAAGTTTAAACATGTAACAATGAATGCACCATTTTTGATAAATAAATTCCACTTTTTTGGAGGGGTCTCCCCTAGTATGATACTAGTGTGTAAAATTCAAAAAAGCAAAATTGTGTACTCATTTTGCATATCTTTTCTTTTTATTTCATTTTAGAGTTGTAGGGTACAAGTGGGAATTTAATATATAAGTAAGTTGCATACACAGGTGAAGTCTGGGCTTTTAGCTGGCCCTTTCTCCCCTGATAGTGGACCGGGGACCCAGTGTGTTACGAAGTGCCCCATTCCTCCTCTCTGCGTCCCTCTGCTAGTAGTGTCCAGTATCTGCCGATGCCATCCTTGTGTTAGTGTGACCAGTGATTAGGGCCTGCTTATGTGGGGAAACATGTGGCTTTTTGTTGGGGAGAGTTCACTTAGTATGATGATCTCCAACTGCATCCAAGTTGCTGCAAAAGGCATGATTTTGTGCTTGCTTTCTTTTTTGTGTGTGAATTTATTCTCATATCAACTCAATGAAAGTGACAAATAACTTGAGTCCTTGGAAGAAGGCTGATGGTACCAAGTGCAGGGGTGACCTGAAGTATGTGGTAAGATAAGGATAAGATATTTGGATAATAGCAGGTAGGACTTCAAGTTGTCTCTACAAATGAAGTGGCAAAGAATAAAGATATCTTAATCATCTGAGATACAAAAATAATGCTAGATCAGTGTATTTTAAAATAGAATTTGGATGGGAGTTTGGGAAGGAAAGCAGAGATGTCATTCATGAGTATAGAGTTGGAACTTCTAACAGAACCTAGAGAGTTTGTTGGATTGCTCTAATGGTGCCATCACACACTACGTTAGCTTGAAGAGTTTAGAGCAAAGTGGAACTCAATGGCTTCCCTCTGCCCCCAACTCCCAATACCCCTCAGTGCCTATTTAAATACTAGTGTGATTAAGAGGGTTGATCATCTTCAGGTGGATAGTTCCCTACACGCATGTATATCTTTCACCTAAATTCAATGTTGAGGATTTTTTTTTTTTTTTCAGAGTCTCACTGTCACCCAGGCTGGAGTGCAGTGGCAAGCTCAGGGTCACCGCAGCCTCCACCTGCTGGGCTCAGGTGATTCTTCTGCCTCAGCCCTTCAAGTAGCTGGAAGTACAGGCGCACACCATCATGCCCAGCTAATTTTTTGATTTATTGTTGAGACGTCTTGCCAAGTTGCCCAGGCTAGTCTCATACCCTGAGTTCAGGCAAACCTCTAGCTTCTACCTCCCAAAGAGCTGAAATTATAGGCTTGAGCCACCGCGTCTGGCTGATGATTTTTAAAAAGGCATCTGTCTCTAAAAATAAAGTCAAAAAATAGAAAAAAATTACAAACTCAGGATCATTTTGTGGGAGAAATACAAATGTAAGCCTGGAACAAAGGCATAAAATATATCACTATCCTCATAATTATATACTTACATATAAGTATACTCACATATAAGCACCCCTAGTGCTTCTTATCTTGACATTCTATGGCCCAGGTTCATGGGTCTATTATCAAATATTGTTGACCATTCATAGAATCACATAGACTAATTATTAACCACACTCAATTTTTGTTACTTCTTAATACTTGTTCAAATATTTTTAAAAGCTTTTCGCCCAGTTATATTAAAATAAAAAATAATATAAAATCTTCAGTTTGGCGACTGGTGGTCTCACCCCTACTCAGTGAAGGTACTGAACCGAATGGTCACCTTCCTTTATGTGGGTACTGGTCCATCCGCCACCTTTCTGCTTCCAGGTGCTCTGGCCTTTTTCATCCTGCGTAGTGCCAAAGTTTAGACTGGTGGGAGTCACTTC
>NW_006945499.1:0-870 GCF_000164805.1 Carlito syrichta | reverse complement strand
TCTGCCCAGTCAAGACAAGGCGTGGGGAAAGGACTAGAAAAAGTAAAAGGAACAGTGTGAGAATTAGCATTGAGGCAAGAGACAGCATACTGTATGAGTCTGGTTTTCCTGTATCTTGAGGTTTGAATTAGGAAGTGGCTGAGATGAATCTGGAGAGTTAGAATTCAGATCGTGGATAGATTTGTCTGTCCTAATGCAGAACTTGGACTTTGTCTTCAGGACCTGTAATAGATGATTTACCGTGCTAGTGATGGCAGCTACAGGGGGAGCTTCAACAGGGAATTAACCAGAGCAGGTCTGAATTTTGGAGAGCTATTATGAGATTTGAAGAGGTTAAGACTGAAGAGACAGAGGACAAGTAGAATGCACTAGAAGCTGGTGGCAGAAGATCAAGGGCTTCACTAGGATAGTATTTTTTCCAGAAGTGGAAATAAGGAGACAGATATAAGATATTTATTACGGAGGTAAAATCCTCGGAGCTTATTTATTAATTGTTTCATGGGGCATAGCAATTCTCCAAAAGTTATCATGAATCCATTGGACAGCAAGCATATCTAACTGTGAAGAATCTAATATGGGTAGGCATACAATTAGTATATGGAGACAATTATAAGGAAATAATAGAAACTCTGAAGAAAAACAACACTGAGCTATCAAGTCAACTCATGACAAATCAGAGTAGAGATAAAGAAAAGTCACCTTGAAGGGACAGAATGACTGTCAGGTCAGAGCAGCTTTTATTTACAGGCTTAACACTGATTTGAGCAGCATTGTTTATCTCAGCCCGATACCATGAAACTTAAAAAATTTCTTAAAAGATTTCTTAGTTCTGATGACATGCCTGCCTAGGAATGTGAATTGCTTGTGGGT
>NW_006945498.1:0-766 GCF_000164805.1 Carlito syrichta | reverse complement strand
CAGGTTCATGGGTCTATTATCAATATGTGGACCATTCATAGATTCACATAGACTAATTGTTACCACACTCAATTTTTGTTACTTCTTAATACTTGTTCAAATATTTTTAAAAGCTTTTCGCCCAGTTATATTAAAATAGAAAATAATATAAAATCTTCAGTTTGGCGACTGGTGGTCTCACCCCTACTCAGTGAAGGTACTGAACCGAATGGTCACCTTCCTTTATGTGGGTACTGGTCCATCCGCCACCTTTCTGCTTCCAGGTGCTCTGGCCTTTTTCATCCTGCGTAGTGGCCAAAGTTTAGACTGGTGGGAGTCACTTCCAACACGAATGGTAGAGTTGGAGGGTTGGGATCAACGCCGGGGGAGTGATCCACGTCTGCCTCCAAGTCTTGGGCTGGACAGTGTCCTGGCCTATTTCCTTCAAGTCTGGGCCACTGGGCAGCAAGACAGGAGCACCGCAAAAGATCATTGTTGTGCTCCGTCCTACCATTCCAGCCACTCTAAGGCCAGGGAGGGTGTGTGTGTGGGGGGGGTGCCCGGCACCACGACCCAGGGCAGGATCCCAGAGCTGGCTCGGCAGTCCCTGGACTTCGGGGAAGGCCCTGGGCAGGGAAGGCGTCTGGGCGCGCGACGAGCCTGCAGGGTGCCGGAGCGGTCGGACGCACGAGCCAGAGCTAAAGATGCGGAGTGCGCCGACTCCCGGCGCCGGCGGCCGCCGCCGGGAGCTGACCCGAGCGGAGCCCGCGTGGCCTCAGGGCGGGAG
>NW_006945497.1:0-1118 GCF_000164805.1 Carlito syrichta | reverse complement strand
AAGTTGAGATTGAACGAAGTTGAAGGACTTGCTTGGAAACTCATCTAGTAAATGGTGGAATGGGATTTGCAGCCGACTTTCTGATTCTGATGACTGACCTCTTATCTCAGGCTGTGCTACCTCCTCATCCTCAATGGGCTAGGTTTGTTCTGATGTCTGCTCTAAATAGGCTCACTGTCTCTCTCTCAGAGCTTGATGACTGGAAAGTCAGTATTTTTAAAACAGTGTAGACACTGAAGTAAGTGCTGCTGGCCTCGTCCATCATATATATGATTTTCTGCCTCTCAAAGGAGAGGCTCAAAAGAGGTGAGGAGCAGTAGGGAAGGAGAGAGATTACAGAATAGGAGAAGGAAGGGAATAGTGGGGTTTGGGGCTTGGGATTTGTGGGTGTGTCTGTTGAGATGATGTGTCAGGATATTCGCTGTACTGAAAATCTTAACTACACAATATGTGCAGGACTGTCCTTTTTTTTTTTTTAAAAGATTCAAGGGATACATGTGTAGGATGGATCTGTTGCATTTTGATGAGGTTTGGGCTTTGACTGAGTCTGTTGTCATCCAGGTGGTGAGCTTGGTGCTGCCTTCCTCCCTCCCGCTTTAGAAGTCCCCAGTGTCTGTTAGAATTCTCCAGTTCTTTGCATTATATATACATGCCACTTCTGAAATGCCAGTTAGATTGATACACTCAGTGTTACATCCCCAACGGTGAAATTTGTCTTTGTATGATAAGATGTATATAAAGTTAATGAGCTGTTATGAATATTGCCCACAAGTCTTTCTGGAGAACCCAAAGAAAAGTAGTCTAGCCATTCTTGGGAGATTTGATGAGATAGAGCTCATCAGCCCAGTTCTAACCCCAGTCAGCATTGCAGTTAAGATCAGATAGTTAAACTGATTGATCATCAGTCTTATAAACTGTTGACTATAGAACCAGATTCAAAATGTACTTAGGACCAAGAGGGGACAGATTGGATACAAATCCCAACTCCACTCCCAGTCATCCTCACCCAAAACTGGATCAGTGGGAAATGGTTTATTTTCTCTTTCCTCATTATTTCATCATGGAAAGGCTCTGAAAGCTTGGTCTAGAGTAGTATTCTTCCAGGTTCTTTGCTCCTG
>NW_006945496.1:0-689 GCF_000164805.1 Carlito syrichta | reverse complement strand
CAACTAACTAGAGGAGCAACAGTCCCTGGGATCAGTAATGTCAGATTTGTGGCATGAATATAGGAAATAGCTCTGAAAAATGTGAGGAACAGGACTCCCAAATTCCTGATTATCATTTAAAAATATGCTGTAGACTTCTAGGTTTGAGAACTACCTGAAGCAGGGAAAAATTAGCAACTGTTCAGAAGTTTGCTGGTCACATGTAAACTGATTTTCCTTGTTCCACATTGGTAACATGAGTAGAAGCTTTCAGGAGACATAGTGTCCCGGATTCCTGCTTGGTTCTCAGCAAAACGCCCAAATGTTTCCCGGTGCTCTGTAAGTCCAGACTTTTGATTCCCAATGGAAAGACTCCACAATGTTCCTGTTGACCTTGAAGACAAGAGCCTGTGCCCTCCCAAAAATACCTTCTAAAAATGGTGCAACATCTAAACCCAAGTCCTAATTCAGAATAGCTGAACTACCAGATGTTTCTGGCTTACGACTTAACCATGAACTCAGGGCTCACATTCAAAAGAACCGAGATGATTACTTGTGTCTTGGAATTTGGCATTAGAGGATCCAGAAGCTAAATGGACTTGTAGTGCCATATTGCTCTTTAAACTATAGAGAGGACAAGAATGTTGCTGGTCTTCTGGAATGACTGATTCATAGTTTACAAATAGGAAATACCTCAGAAAAATGTGGGG
>NW_006945495.1:0-442 GCF_000164805.1 Carlito syrichta | reverse complement strand
GGAATTATAAACTCTTATATTACAATACTCATATGCCCAAAAGGTGACCAGGGCCCTGGAATCCCAGATTGCTGGATCACCCTTAAGAACATCATCGACATATGTAGGAACCCCTAAAGCCAAGTACCGAGTATCAACCAGAAATTCCAGCAGTATTTTCGGAATTAGGAGGAAAATATGAATTAGATTATAAAATGGGTAGATGATTCCTTGGGTTGTGTAATCTGGCCTTCCAGCCTCCTGCAAAACAAGCGGAGTAGATGGCCAGATTCTCTGTTACAACTAACAAGAGGAGCAGCAGATTCCTGGGGATTGGTAATGTCAGATTTGTGGTATGGGTATAGAAATTATCTCTGAAAAATGTGAGGAACAGGACTCCCAAATTCCAGATTAATATTTACAAATATCCATAGACTTCTAGGTTTGAGAACTACCTGAAGCC
>NW_006945494.1:0-723 GCF_000164805.1 Carlito syrichta | reverse complement strand
AATAAATGCACGCATGAATGAATGAAATGACACCCGACTCACTGCCACTTATTAAAGATTTAGACTGGCCAAGTGATTCAGTATCAGAATATAAGATCAATAATGAGAAAATAAATATTAATTAAATGTGTGCTTTTGTTTATATACTTTTCATATGCATGATAAAAAATATGGTCAAATGTGCACCATTCTAAGAAAGTTACTGACATATGTAACATGTATCAATTTTGCAAGAACAGAAATAATGGTGATGATAGCAATAGAGATCATTTCTGGAGCTCTTATTGAGAGGACAACAATAGATTTAGGTTAAGAGCATGCTATTGAGAGACCCAAGAAACCAAGAAACTTATTTGCTGTAAAAGCAGCGTTTAGTTCACTATATTTCATATATCCCCACCTCATGTTTACTATATATTTTGTGTATTCCTACCTCATGTATTTTATGGCTACCTCATGTATTTTATGAAATCTTAGTACTTTGAATCCTACCTCAGACCCCGTAGAATTAGGCATATGTCGGGTTTTAAGCAGTGTTTGTATTTAGAATCCTCGGGTTAAGCATTGTCAAACCCAAACCAGTAGGCTAACTTATGCTTTTACAACGGGATGTAAAGGATAAAGCGATAAGCCTCTTTCAAACATTCCTACAAGGTGGCACCAGACTTAGAGGAGCCACCTCCTCTCTAGGTGGGCTTTATCACCGGTTTATATCTCAGTGAT
>NW_006945493.1:0-616 GCF_000164805.1 Carlito syrichta | reverse complement strand
TGGCATCCTGCAGAGTGAAGCAGGAAGCTGGGTAATGGGGGGTCATCATATACAGGAAACTAAATGGCATATTGCTAAGGAAGAATAAGGAATCTTGTTTACATGAGTCCTCAATCCCAAAAACTAAAGGCCGTCCTCCTAAGAGGTAACCACGAATAAGATTTTTGAAGTAGGAATTTGAGTAATGGGAGACCTCCCATACAGGAAACTTCACTGCCTATTGCTAAGTAAGAATAAGGAATCTCGGGACAACAAAGGGCAGATTTCTATACCCATACCACAAATCTGACAT
Source organism: Carlito syrichta (assembly GCF_000164805.1). Lineage (NCBI taxonomy): Eukaryota > Metazoa > Chordata > Mammalia > Primates > Tarsiidae > Carlito > Carlito syrichta. The sequence continues at coordinate 324 of NW_006945493.1, read as the reverse complement.
TACCAATCCCCAGTAATCTGCTGCTAAGTAAGAATAAGGAATCTGCGTTATTCGTGTCCTCAATCCCAAAAAAACTTCAGGTCGTCTTGCTAAGGGCTAAACACGAATCAGGCTGTTTTAGGCATGAATCTAGGGAAATGGAATCCATAAATACAGGCAACTACATGACCTTATGCTAAGAAAGAATAAGGTATCTGGGTTACATGAGTCCTCAATCCCAACAATCTACAGGGAATCTTGGAAAGGGCTAAAAAGCTTCGAGCTCCTTTCATGTTTTGGAGCTATTTGGCTTTTGGGTATTACGAATCAGTCATTTCAGGACTC
>NW_006945492.1:0-675 GCF_000164805.1 Carlito syrichta | reverse complement strand
TTATAATGCATATACATACAACAGTTCTGACATAGCTAATCTATAGTGATACTGCAACACCACTGCATTTTATCGATACACCCAATATTTGAGGATAGACACAGAGGCTTTGAGGCAAAATTGCAAATGAAGTGGTGATAGTGTTTGCACCGGCCTTTTGATGTAATGAACATGTGTCCTGGGCACGGGTGGAGGCAGGCTCCCTTGGCAGGAGTCAGTGGTTGAGCACCCTTCATCATGGAAGTTTTATGTTGTGCTGAGCATGATTTCTGTGTTTAAAGATGTGTACTGCTGGTACCGCATGGCCTTGCATACACCGGCTAATGACTTCAATTGGTATTTAAGGGAAAAGTCATCGAATGCTGGGAGCAACAGCAGCGGAAACTTAGTGGGAGATTCCAAGTGGGTTCAATACAGCCTTCTCCCCGGGTGATTCTCAAGGTTAATTCTGACTAGCCATATTTCTTGTCTTTTGTAATGACTCCAGAAATTAAATTCGTTTAAGATGTACTCCTCTTGGAATACTACAGGTTTTTTCAAAAGATTTTCATAGTCCAAAATAAAATTAGCAAAATATTGATTGAAAAAGTAAATAGAGCCAGGTTCGGTGGCTCAGCCTGTAATCCCACGCCCTTGAGAGGCTGAGGTGAGTGGATTGCCTGAACCCGCGGGTTC
>NW_006945491.1:0-771 GCF_000164805.1 Carlito syrichta | reverse complement strand
TCAGGGCTAATATTCAAAAGTACCGAGATGATTACTTGTGTCCTGGAATTTGGCGTTAGAGGATCCAGAATCTAAATGGACTTGTAGTGCCATATTACCCTTTAAACTATCGACAGGACCAGAATGTTGCTGGTCTTCTGGAATGACTGATTCATAATATCCAAGTAGGAAATAGCTCAGAAAAATGTGGGGATGTCGAAGCCCAGAGGATTGTAGACCTTAGCAAAACGTCCTGTATAGTTTTTGAATTGAGGACTCGTGGAAACCCAATTCTTTATTCTTCCTTAGATAGAGCCCGTGTAGTTTCCTGCATATAAGTACTCCCATTCTCCAGATTCCTGCTTTGAAATCCTGATTCTTGTTTAGCCCTTTGCAAGATGTCCAGTAGATTTTTGGCATTGAGGACACGGGAAAACCAGATTCCTTTTGTTTCTGAGCAAGAGACTGTGTAGTTTCCTGTGTATGAAGACTCCCATTCACTATATTCCTGCTATGAAATCCTGATTATTCTTTGGACCTTAGAAAGACGCCCTGTAGATATGTATGATTGAGCATATGTTAACCCACATTCCTTATTCGTCCTTAGCAAGAGGCTGTGAAATTTTCTGTATATGAGGACTCCCATTCCCCAGATTTGTGCGTCAAATCCCTGATACATTTTTATCCCTTAGTAAGACTCCCTCTAGTTTATTGGGATGCAAGGACTCGTGTAACCCGGATTCCTTTTTCTTTTGTAGCAGGAGGCCATGTAGATTCCTGTATATGAGTACT
>NW_006945490.1:0-4357 GCF_000164805.1 Carlito syrichta | reverse complement strand
AGTATAAACTCTTATATAACAATACTCATATGCCCAAAACGTGACCAGGGCCTTGGAATCCAAGACTGATGGATCCCCTTTAAAAATGTGTCTGAAATATGTAGGAACTCCTAAAGCCAATTTCCGAATATCAACCAGAAATTCCAGCAGTAGTTTTGGAATTAGGAGGAAAACATGAAGCCAGAAATTACATTATAAAATGGGGAGATGATTCCTTGGGTTGTGGAATCTAGCCTTCCAGCCTCCGCAAAACAAGTGGAGTAGGTGACCAGATTCTCTGTTACAACGAACATGAGGAGCAGCAGGTTCCTGGGGATCGGTAATGTCAGATTTGTGGTATGCATATAGGAATTAGCTCTGAAAAATGTGAGGAACAGGACTCCCAAATTCCTGATTAGCATTTAAAATATCCTGAGGACTTCTAGGTTTGAGAACTACCTGAAGCCAGGTAAAAATTAGAATCTTTTCAGAAGTTTGCTGGTCACCTGTAAACTGATTTTCTTTGTTCCACATTGGTAACATGAGTAGAAGCTTTCTAGAGACATAGTGTCCCAGATTCCTGCTTCATTCTCAGCAAAACGGCCATATGTTTCCCGGTGCTCTGGAAGTCCAGACACTTGGCTTCCAATGGAAAGACTTAAGAATGTTCCTGTAGACTTGGAAGTCAAGAACTTGGTGTCCTCCCAAAAATACCTTCTAAAAATGGTGCAACATCTAAACCCAAGTTCCTATTCCGAATACTTGAACTACCAGATGTTTCTGGCATACGACTTAACCCTGAACTCAGGGCTAACCTTCAAAAGTACCGAGATGATTACTTGTGTCCTGGAATTTGGCGTTAGAGGATCCAGAATCTAAATGGACTTGTAGTGCCATATTACCCTTTAAACTATCGAGAGGACCAGAATGTTGCTGGTCTTCTGGAATGACTGATTCATAATATCCAAGTAGGAAATAGCTCAGAAAAATGTGGGGACGTCGAAGCCCAGAGGATTGTAGACCTTAGCAAAACGTCCTGTATAGTTTTTGAATTGAGGACTCGTGGAAACCCAATTCTTTATTCTTCCTTAGATAGAGCCCGTGTAGTTTCCTGCATATGAGTACTCCCATTCTCCAGATTCCTGCTTTGAAATCCTGATTCTTGTTTAGCCCTTTGCAAGATGCCCAGTAGATTTTTGGCATTGAGGACACGGGAAAACCAGATTCCTTTTGTTTCTGAGCAAGAGACTGTGTAGTTTCCTGTGTATGAAGACTCCCATTCACCATATTCCTGCTATGAAATCCTGATTATTGTTTGGACCTTAGAAAGACGCCCTGTAGATATGTAGGATTGAGCATATGTTAACCCACATTCCTTATTCGTCCTTAGCAAGAGGCTGTGAAATTTTCTGTATATGAGGACTCCCATTCCCCAGATTTGTGCGTCAAATCCCTGATACATTTTTATCCCTTAGTAAGACTCCCTCTAGTTTATTGGGATGCAAGGACTCGTGTAACCCGGATTCCTTTTTCTTTTGTAGCAGGAGGCCATGTAGGTTCCTGTATATGAGTACTCCCATAACGCAGATTTCTGCTTCATTCTCAGCAATTCGCTGAAAATTTCCTGATAAACGTAGAATTCCAGTTGTTTGGATATCAATAGGAAGACTCACATATGATATCTGGGAACTGTAATCCAAATTCCCACGGTCCCCTTAACAAGACATCGTAAAAATGTGGAATATTGTAAACCCTATATCCCCATTGCCACCAGCCCGACCACAAGAAAGTTCTGTATTTTGAGACAACCAGAAGCGAAGGATTTAATAGCAAAATGCCAATTGATTCCTGGGAAACTGGATTGTGGCCAAAGATGTTCATAAGAAACAAACGGAACTATAGGTCCAGATCCTGGATTACAATTATCAAGAGGACTGTAAACTTCTTGGGAATCTGTAATGAAAGATTTTAGGTATCCACGCAGCAAGTAGCTCTGAAAAATGTAGGGACCTACTAGCCCAGATTCCTCATTAAACCTTATCAAGAGGCCTTATAGATTTTGGCGATTGAGGACTTCCTGAACCCAGATTCCCTTCTCGTTCTCAGCAAGATGCCCTGATATTCCCTGCCATCTGGATTCCAAAATTCTGTATACAAATAGACAGATGTCCAGCTGTTTCCAAGGGACGTGGAATCCGTGATTCTGCTTTACATTTAAAAATATATACTACATACTTAGTAACCTCAAAACCCCCGGCCCATATCAAATAGATACACAAATGGAAGTTTTAGGATTACAAAGTATATCTTAAGTCAAGTGTTGCATACAAATATGGGGAGATGATTCTTTCAGTTCAGGAATCTGGCTTTAGTTGTCCCGAGGAACCCAACTAAATTTAAGGGATAGATTCTTGGTTGCAACAATCAAGACGACCAGAAGGTTGCTTGAAATCTATAATGACACTTTTCAGTTCCAAGTGGCAAGTAGCTGTGAAGAATTTGGAGAAATAGAAGCCCAGATGCCAGATAAGCCCTTATAATGGAGCCCTGTAGAATTCAGGGATTGAGGCCTCCCATAGCCCAGATTCCTATTTTTTATTTTATCTGGAAAACGTCCAGACATTTTCTGGTGATATGGAAGTACAAACTCCTACATACAAATACTTATACGTCCAGAAGTTTCCCAGGGACCTGGAACAAGATTGCTGGTTCCCCCTTAAGAATACTTCCTAAACATGTGGGAACCCCTAATCCCATATTCTGAATACCACAAAGAATAACCAGCAGTATTTTCTGAACTACGAGGTAAACCTGAACCTGGAGATCACTTGAACAAACGGCGAGATGATTCCTTGGGTTGTGGAATCTGGCCTTATAGGACCCTGTGAAACAAACGGACCAGTAGGCCAGATTCCGAGTTACAAGTATCAAGGGGCGCAACAGGTTCCTTGGGATCGGTAAAGCCCGATTGGTGGTATGAATATAAGACATAGCTCTGAATAATATGGGGAATGGACTCGCAGATTCCAGATATGCATCTAGCTAAAGTCCCTTTCGAGTCCTAGGATGAGTACTGCCTTAAGCCAGGGATAAGTGTAGCAATTGCCCAGATCTTTGCAAGTTACATGGAATCCGAGTTTGCTGGCTCCTATTTAGTAACTCGTGTAGAAACTTTCAAGGGACACATTGACCCAGATTCCTGTTTCGTTCTAAGCAAAACGCCAAGATGTTTCCTGTTGTCCTGAAGACCAGACTCTTGTATACCAATAGTAAGATGACAAGATTGTTCCTGCGGACGTTGAATCTAAGATTCCTGGTTCCATCCCAAAAATACCTCCTAAAAAATGTGAACGCCTAAACCCAAAGTCCTAATTTCGAACAGCTGAACCACCAGAAGTTTCTGGAGTCCGAGGTAACACTGAAGTCACGGCTTACATAAGAAAAATCCGAGATGATTACATGTGTCCTGGAATCTGGCCTCAGAGTTTCTGAGTATCTAAATGGACTTGTAGTGCCAGATTCTCGTTCGCAATTATTAAGAGTAGCAGAATGCTGCTGGAGTTCTGGAAAGATTGTTTCATAATATCCACATGGGAAACAGATGTAAAACATGAGGGGACTTGAAGTCTGGATTATTCTTTAGACATTAGGAAGACATCCTGTAGATTTTCGGGATTGAGGACTCATGCAACCCAGAATCCTTATTCTTCATTAGCAAGAGACAGTGCATTTTCCTTTATATGAGGACTCCCATTAACCAGACTCCTGCTTCATTCTCAGCAAGACACTGAGAGATTTCATGGAGATGTAGAATTCAAGTTGTTTGGATGTCAATAGAAGGGCTCCCAGAAGCTTCCTGGGGAATTTGAAACCAAGATTCCTGCTTCCCTTTAATAAGACACCCTAAATATTTGGGGACCTAGAAGCCCAGTGGCCTTGTAGACTTCAGCAATTGAGAACTCCAAGCACCCGCATTCCCTTTTCATTCTCTGCAAGATGCCCTGATTTTCCCTGTTGATGTGGATTCCAAACACTGCATATAAAAAGACAAATGCCAAGAAGTTTCCTAGGGACGTGGAATCCATGATTCCTGGTTACCTTTAAAAATAAGTACTAACCATTTGGCAACTGCGAAACCCTTGTCCCCTCTCAAAGAAAAAGGACAAACGGAAGTTGAAGGATTATAAGTTTCATCTTAACCAGAGTTACATCCAAATATGGCAAGAAGATTCTTTTTGTCCTGGAATCTGGCCTTAGTTGTTCTGACTAACCTAATGGACTTGTAGTGTCTGATACCTGTTTACAACTATCAAGAGGACCAGAATGCTGCTGGAGTCCTGAAATGACTGATTCGTAATATCCGCATACTAAAATGCTC
>NW_006945489.1:0-7580 GCF_000164805.1 Carlito syrichta | reverse complement strand
GGAAATTAGAAGACCAGATTCCAGATTGGCCTTACAATGTGGCTCTGAAGAATTATTGGATTGGTGACTCCCATAACACAGATTCATTTTGTTCTCAATAAGACTCTCGTACATTACTTGGAGATGTGCAAATGCAAATTCGTATATACCAATTCTCATACACCAAAAAGGCCACCAGGGCCCTGGAATCCAAGATTGCTGGATCCTCTTTAAGAATATGTCCAAAATATGTGGAAACTCCTAATACCAAGTTCTGACTATCAACCAGAAATTCCAGCAGTAATTTCTGGTTTAGGAGGAAAACATGAAGCTGGAAATTACATTATAAAATGGGGAGGTGATTACTTGGGTTGTGGAATCTGTCCTTCCAGCTTCCTGTAAAACAAGCGGAGTAGATGGTCAGTTTCTCTGTTACAACTAACAAGAGGAGCAGCAGGTCCCTGGGGATCGGTAATTTCAGATTTGTGGCAAGGATGTAAGAATTATCTCTGAAAAATGTAAGGAACAGGACTCCCAGATTCCTTAGTAGCATTTACAAATATGCTGTAAATTTCTAGGTTTGAGAACTACCTGAAGCCAAGGAAAAATTATCAACTGCTCAGAAGGATTCTGGTCACATGTAAACTGATTTTCCTTGTTCCACATTGATAACATGAGTAGAAGCTTTCAGAAGACATAGTGTCTCGATTTCTGCTTTGTTCTCAGCAAAACGACCAAATGTTTCCCGGTGCCATGGAAGTCCAGACTTTTGGCTCCCAATGGAATGACTCCAGAATATTCATGTAGACTTGGAAGCCAAGAACCTCTTGTCCTCCCGAAAATACCTTCTAAAAATGGTGGAACACATAAACCCAAGTTCCTAATTCCGAATAACTGAACTACCAGATGTTTCTGGCGTACGATTTAACCTGAACTCAGGGCTCACATTCAAAAGAACCGAGATGATTACTTGGCTCCTGGAATTTGGTGTTAGACGACCCAGAATCTCAATGAAATTGTAGTACCATATTACCCTTTAACTATTGAGAGGACCGGAATATTACTGGTCTTTTGGAATGACTGATTCATAATATCCAAATATGAAATAGCTCAGAAAAATGGGGGGACGTCGAAGCCCGGAATTCTGTAGACCTTAGCTAGATGTCCTGTATATATTTGGAATTGAGGACTCTTGTAAACCGAATTCTTTATTCTTCCTTAGAAAGAGCCCATGTAGTTTCCTGCATATGAGGTCTCCCATTACCCAGATTCCTGCTTCGAAATTCTGATTCCTGTTTAGCCCTTACCAAGATGCCCAAAGGATTTTTGGCATTGAGGACACGGGAAAACCAGATTCCTTATTCTTTCTTAGAATGAAACAGTGTAGTTTCCTGTGTATGAAGACTCCCATTACCCAGATTCCTGCTACAAAAACGTGATTCTTGCTTGGCCCTTAGACAATAACCCTGTAGATATTAGGACTGAGCATATGTTAAACCAGATTCCTTATTGGTCCATAGAAAGAGGCGTTAATTTTCCTGTATGTGAGGACTCCCATTCCCCAGATTCATGCCTCAAATCCCTGATACATTTTTATCCCTTAATAGGACTCCCTGTAATTTTTTGGGATGTCATGACTCGTGTAACCCAGACTCCTTATTCTTCTGTAGCAAGAGGCCATGTAGGTTCCTGTATATGAGGACTCCCATTACGCACATCCCTGCTTCATTCTCAGCAATTTGCTGAATATTCCTGATGAACGTAGAATTCCAGTTGTTTGGATATCAATAGGAAGACTCACATATGGTACCTGGGAACTGTAATCCAAGTTCCCATGGTACCCTAAACAACACATCGTAAAAATGTGGAATATTGTAAACCCAATATCCCAATTGTCACCAGCCCGAACACAAGAAAGTTCTGTATTTTGAGGCAACCTGAAGCGACGGATTTAGTAGGAAAATGCCAATGGTTTCCTGGGGAACTGGATTATGGCCGAAGATGTTCAGAAGAAACAAACGAAATTGTAGATCCAGATCCTCAATTACAATTATCAAGAGGACCGTAAAACTCTTGGAAATCTGTAATGAGAGATTTTATGTATCCACGCAGCAAGTAGCTCTGAAAATTGTAGGGACCTACAAGCCCAGACTCCTCATTAAACCTTATGAAGAGACCTAATAGATTTTGGCGATTGAGGACTCCCTGAACCCAGATTCCCTTATCGTCTCAGCAAGATGCCCTGATTTTCCCTGCATCTGGATTCCAAAATTCTGTTTAAAAATAGAAAAATGCCCAGCTTTTTTCCAGGGACGTGGAATCCGTGATTCCTGGTTACCTTTAAAAATATGTACAACATATCATTAACTTCAAAACCCCAGGCCCATATCAAGTAGATGCACAAACGAAAGTTTGAGGATTACAGGGTACATCTTAAGTTAAGGGTTACATACAAATATGGAGAGATGATTCTTTCAGTCCAGGAATCTGGCTTTAGTTGTCCCGAGGAACCCAACTGAATTTAAGGGATAGATTCTTGGTTGCAACAATCAAGAGGACCAGAAGGTTGCTGGGAATCTATAATGACACTTGTCATATCCAAGTGGCAGTAGCTCTGAAGAATTTGGAGAATTAGAAGCTCAGATTTCAGATAAGACTTTATAATGGAATCCTGTAGAATTCATGGATTGAGGTCTCCCATAACCCAGATTCCTTTTTTATTTTTCAGGAAGACGTCCGGATTTTTCTGGTGACATGGAAGTACAAACTCTGATGTACCAACACTCATATGTCCAGAAGTTTCCCAGAGACCTGGAACCCAGATTGCTGGTTCCCCCTTAAGAATACGACCTAAACATGTGAGAACCCCTAATCCCATATTTCGAATAAAAAAAAGAATGTCTAGCAGTAGTTTCTGGTCTATGAGGTAAATCTAAAGCCAAATATCACATTAACAAACGGAGAGAGTATGACTTAGATTGTGGAATCTGGCCTTATAAGACACTGTGGAACACATAGACCATTAGGACAGATTCTGAGTTACAACTATCAAGAGTCGCAACAGGTTCTTTGGGATCGGTAAAGCCCGATTGGTGGTATGCATGTAGGACGTAGCTCTGAATAGTATAGGTATCATATCTCCCAGATTCCAGATATGCATCTAGCTAAAGTCCGTTACGAGTCCTAGGTATGAACACTGCCTTAAGCCAGGGATAAGTGTAGCAATTGCCCAGATGTTTGCAAGTTACATGGAAACAGAGATTCCTGGTTCCTATTTAGTAACACGTGTAGAAACTTTCAAGGGATACAGTGACCCAAGTTCCTGTTTCATTCTAGGCAAAACGCCGATATGTTTCCTGTTGCCCTGGAAGTGCAGGCTCTTGTATACCAATAGTAAGATGACAAGAATATTCCTGCGGACGTTGAATCTAAGATTCCTGGTTCCATACCAAAAGTACCTCCTAAAAATTGTAAACAGCTAAACCCAAAGTCCTAATTTCGAACAGCTGAACCACCAGAAGTTTCTGGTGTACGAGGTAACACTGAAGTCAGTGCTTACATACAAAAAATCCGAGATGATTACATGTGTCCTGGAATCTGGCCTCAGAGGTTCCGAGACTAAATGGACTTTTAGTGCCAGATTCGCGTTCACAATTTTCAAGAGTACCAGAATGTTGCTGCAAGTCTGGAATGATTGTTTCGTAATATCAACATGGGAAACAGCTCTAAAACATGAGACAGCTCGAAATCTGGATTATTGTTTAGGCCTTAGGAAGACGTCCTGTAGATTTTCGGGACTGAGGACTCATGTAACCCAGAATCCTTATTCATCATTAGCAAGAGGCAGTGCAGTTTCCTGTATATGAGGACTCTCTTTACCCACACTCTTGCTTCATTCTCAGCAAGATAGTGAGATATTTCCTGAAGATGTAGAATTCAAGTTGTTTGGATATCAATAGAAAGACTCCCAGAAGCTTCCTGGGGAATTTGAAGCCAAGATTACTGCTTCCCTTTAACCAGACACCCAAAAAATGTGAGGACCTAGAATCCCAGTTTCCTGATTAAACCGTATCAAGTGGCCCTGTACTTCAGCGATTGAGAACTCCAAGAACCCGCCTTCCTCTTTTGTTCTCAGCAAGATGCCCTGATTTTCCCTGTCAATGTGGATTCCAAACTCGGTATACAAAAAGACAGGTACTCAGAAGTTTCCTAAGGATGTGGAATCCATGATTCCTGGTTACCTTTAAAAATACGTACTAAACATTTGTCAACTGCAAAACCCTTGTCCCCTCTCAAAATAAAAGGAGAAACGGAAGTTGAAGGATTACAGGGTTCATCTTAAGACCAGAGTTACATCCAAATATGGCAAGAAGTTTCTTTTTGTCCTGGAATCTGGCCTTACATGTTCCGAGGAACCTAGCGGACTTGGAGTGCCCGATACCCGTTTACAACTATCAAGAGGACCAGAATGTTGCTGGAGTCCTGAAATGACTGATTCGTAATATCCTCATGTTAAATTGCTCTGAAGCACGTGAGGAGCTCGAAGCCCTGTTTCTTGTTTGTCCCGTAGCAGACAACCTGGGAATTTTTTGAATTGAGAACTAGTATAACAAAGATTCTTTATTCTTCCTTGGTTAGAGGCCGTGTAGTGTACTTTATATTAGGACTCTCTTTCCCTAGATTCTTGTTTCGAAACTCTGATTCTTGTTTAGCCCTTAGTAAGATGCCATGTAGATTTTTTGATAGAAGAACCGTGTAAAACTGATTTTTTATTTTTTCTTAGCAAGAGGCCGTGTAGTTTCCTGTATATGATTACTGTTATTACTCACATTCATGCTTCGAATCCCTGAATCTTCTTTAACCCTCAGCAAGATGCCATGCAGATTTTTCTGACTGAGGACGCGTATAGCCCAGATTCCTTATTTTTATCAACAGCCTTGCAGTTGCCTGTATATGAGTACTCCCTTTCCCAGATACATGCTTCGAAACCCTGATGCTTGTTTAGTCCTTAGCAAGACTCCATGTAGTTTTTTGGGGATTGAGAACACACGTAACCCAGATTCCTTATTCTTTCTTAGCAAAAGTCTGTGTAGTTGCCTGTACATGAGGATTTCATTTCCCCAGATCATGCTTCAAAAACCCTAATTCGTGTTTAGCCCTTAGCAAGATACCCTGAAATTTTTTTGTGATTGAGGACACATGTAAACCAGATTCCTTATTCTTCCTTAGCAATAGACAGTGCAGTCTCCTGTATATGAGGACTCCCATTATCCAGATCCCTACTCCCAAAACCTGATTGGTGGTTATCTCTTAGAAAGACTCTCTGTAGATTTTTCGGATGGAGGACTCATGTAACCAAGATTCCTCATTCTTCCATAGCAAGAGGTGGTATAGTGTTCTGTATATGGGGATTCTGTATATGAGGTTACCGAGATTCCTGCTTCATTCTCAGCAAGACGCCGAGACATTTCCTGGTGACCTAGAATTCCAGGTGTTTGGATATCAAGAGAAAGACTCCCATAACTTTCTTGTGGAACTGGAACCCAAGATTCCTGGTTCCCTTTGAAAAAGACACCCTAAAAAAGTGGGGACATAGAAGCCCAGATTGCTGATTAAAACTTATGAAGAGACCCTGTAGATTTTGGCGATTGAGAACTCCAAGAACCTGGATTCCCTTTTCGTTCTCAGCAAGGTGCCCTGATTTTCCCTGTCTATGTGGATTCCAAAACACTGTATACAAAAATGCAGATGCCCAGATGTTTCCTAGGGACGAGGCATCCATGATTCCTGGTTACATTTTAGTAATACATACTAAATAGTTGGCAACAGCAAAACCCTCGACCTCTCTTCAAATAAAAGGACAAACGGAAGTTTAAGGATTACCAAGTTCATCTTAAGACCAGAGTGTCATCCAAATATGGCAAGATGATACTTTTGTTCCAAGAATCTGGCCTTAGTCGTCCCGAGGAACCTAAGGGACTTGTAGTACCAGATCCCCTTTTACAACTATCAAGAGGACCAGAATGTTGCTGGAGTCCTGAAATGACTGATTCGTAATACCCAAAAGCCAAATAGCTCCGAAATATGAAAGGAGCTCGAAGCTTTTTAGCCCTTTCCAAGATTCCCTGTAGATTGTTGGACTTGAGGACTCATGTAACCCAGATACCTTATTCTTTCTTAGCATAAGGTCATGTAGTTGCCTGTATATATGCATTCCATTTCCCTAGATTCACGCCTAAAACAACCTGATTCGTGTTTAGCCCTTAGCAAGATGACCTGAAGTTTTTTTGGGATTGAGGACACGAATAACGCAGATTCCTTATTCTTACTTAGCAATAGGCAGTGAAGTTTCCTGTATGTAAGGTCTCCCATTACTCAAATTCCTACTTCAAAAATCTTATTCGTGGTTACCTCTTAGGAGGACGGCCTGCAGTTTTTGGGATTGAGGACTCATGTAAACAAGATTCCTTATTCTTCCTTAGCAATATGCCATTTAGTTTCCTGTATATGATGACCCCCATTACCCAGCTTCCTGTTTCACTCTGCAGGATGCCAAGACAGTTTCTGGTGACCTAGAATTCCAGTTGTTTTGATATCAAGAGAAAGACTCCCATAATGTTCTTTGGGAACTGGAATCCAAGATTCTTGGTTCCCCTTAACAAGACCTCCCCAAAATGTGGAATCTTCAAAACCCAACATCCCAATTCCGACCTGCCCGTCCACAAGAATTCTCTGTAGTTTGCGGTCCCCTGAATTGAGAGATTTTGTACCAACATGACATTTGATTGCTGGGAATCATGATTATGGTCCTAGATGTTCAAAGGACACAAAATGATTTGTAGGACCAGATCCTTAATTACAACTAACAAAAGGACCAGAAAGTTCCTGTGGAACTGTAATGACAGTTTGAGGGTGTCCACGGAGCAAGTAACTCTGAAAAATGTAGGGACTCAGATACCCAGATTGCTGATTTGCGTTTAATGAGAACTCCTAGAACCGATTTCCTTTTCGTGCACAGCAAGATGCCCTGATTTTCCCTTGTGATGTGGATACCCAAATTGTATATACAAATAGACAGATGCCCAGAAATTTCCTTGGGACTTGTATTCCATGATTTATCATTACACTTAAAAGTATGTAATAAATATTTGGCAACTTCAAAACACCAGGTCCCTATCTGAATAGACGGACAAACGGAAGTTTTAGCATTGTGAGGCACATCTTAAGACGAGAGTTACACACAAACATGGCGAGAAGATTCTTTGGGCCCTAGAATCTGCCCTTTGTTGTCCCGAGGCCACCAATGGAGGTGTATGTACACATTATCGGTTTTAACTATCAATATGATCAGATTGTTGCTGAGAGTATATAATGACAAAATAGTCATATCCAAGAGAGCAGTAGCCCTAAAAACGTGAGGATTTACAAGCCCAGATTCCAGATGAGCCCTTATAATGTGGCACTGTAGAATTTTTGGATGGGTGACTCCCATAACCCAGATTCCTTTTGTTCTCAATTAGACTGCCAGACGTTACTTGGTGACGTGGAAGTATAAACTCTTATATTACAATACTCATATGCCCAAAAGGTGACCAGGGCCC
>NW_006945488.1:0-1201 GCF_000164805.1 Carlito syrichta | reverse complement strand
GTCTCAGTGTTTTGAAACAGGAATCTAGGAAAAGAGTCCTCATGTACAGGACACTACACGGCCTGTAACTAGGGAAGAATAAAGAATCTTTGTTGAATGAGTCCTCATTCCGTAAATTCTCAGGGTGTCTACTATGGGACAAACAAGAAATAGGGCTTCGAGCTCCCCAAATATTTCAGAGCAATTTAGCATGCGGATATTACGAATCGGTCATTTCAGGACTCCAGCAATATTCTGGTCCTCTTGATAGTTGTAAACGCACTCCAAGTCCGTTAGGTTCCTCGGAACAACTAAGGCCAGATTCCAGGACAAAAAGAATCTTCTTGTCATATTTGGATGTAAATATGGCTTTAAGATAACACTGTAATCCTTCAACTTCCGTTTCTCCTTCTATTTTGAGAAGGGAGAAGCGTTTTGCAGTTGCCAAATGTTTAGTACGTTTTTTTTTTTTTTTTTTTTGAGTTGGAGTCTCACTATGTCGCCCAGACTGGAGTGCCGTGGCCGCTCCCAGCCACCGCAACTTCGACCTGCTGGGCTCTGGCAATCCTTCCGCCTCAGCCTTCCAAGTAGCCGGAATTACAGGCGCGTGCTACCACGCCCATCTAATTTTTTGATTTATTGTAGAGATGAGGTCTCGCTGCCCAGGTGGGTCTCGAACCCGCGGGCTCAGGCAATCCATTCACCTCAGCCTCCCAAAGGCGCGGGATTACAGGCTGAGCCACCGAGCCTGGCTAGTACGTATTTTTAAAGGTAACCAGGAATCATGGATTCCACGTCCCTAGGAAACTTCTGGCTACCTGTCTTTTTGTATACCGAGTTTGGAATCCACATCGACAGGGAAAATCAGGGCATCTTGCTGAGAATTGAAAAGGGAATGCGGGTTCTTGAAGTTCTAAATCGCTGAAGTCTACAGGGTCAGTTGATACGGTTTAATCAGGAATCTGGGCTTCTAGGTCCCCACATTTTTAGGGTGTCTTGTTAAAGGGTAGCAGGAATCTTGGTTTCAAATTCCCCAGGAAGCTTCTGGGAGTCTTTCTATTGATATCCAAACAGCTTGAATTCTACATCTTCAGGAAATATCTCAGTGTCTTGCAGAGAATGAAGCAGGAGTCTGGGTAAAGGGAGTCTTCATATACAGGAAACTGCACTGGCTCTTGCTAATGATGAACTGTCATTTTAGATTCCCAGCAACCTTCTGGTC
>NW_006945487.1:0-2832 GCF_000164805.1 Carlito syrichta | reverse complement strand
CTTAGCTAGATGCATATCTGTAATCTGGGAGATCTTACCCCCATATTATCAGAGCTACGTCCTATATGCATACCACCAATTGGGCTTTACCGATCCCAAGGAACCTGTTGTGCCTCTTGATAGTTGTAACTCAGAAACTGGCCTAATGTTCCGTTTGTTCCACAGGGTCCTATAAGACCAGATCCCACAATCCAAGGAATCATCTCGCCGTTTGTTAATGCGATCTCTGGCTACAGGTTTACCTCGTAAATACTGCTGGAAAATACTGCTGGACATTCTTTTTGGCATTCAGAATATGGGATTAGGTGTTCCCACATCTGTAGGATGTATTCTTAAGGGGGAACCAGCAATCTTGGATTCCAGGTCACTGGGAACTTCTGGACATATGAGTATTGGTATGTAAGAGTTTGTACTTCCACGTCACCAGAAAATTTCCGGACGTCTTCCTGATAAATAAAAAAAAGGAATCTGGGTTACAGGAGGCCTCAATCCTCAAATTCTCCAGGGTTCCGTTATAAAGACTTACCTGGAATCTGGGCTTCTAGTTCTCCAAATACTTCAGAGCTACTTGCCACTTGGAAATGAGAAGTGTCATTTTATATTCCCAGCAACCTTCTGGTCCTCTTGATTGAGGCAACCAAGAATTTATCACTTAAATTTAGTTGGGTTCCACGGGTACCTTGTAATCCTAAAACTTCCGTTTGTGCATCTACTTGATATGGGCCTGGGGTTTTGAGGTTGCTGAGCATGTTGTATATATTTTTAAAGGTAGCCAGGAATCAGATTCCACGTCCCTGGAAAACAACCGGGCACTTGTCTTTTTTTATACAGATTTTTGGAATCCAGATGCCAGGGAAATCAGGGCATCTTGCTGAGAAAGAAAAAGGAATCCTGGTTCAAGGGAGTCCTCAATCGCCAAAATCTATACGGCTTCTTAATAAGGTTTAAGGAGGAGTTTGTGCTTGTAGGTCCCTACATTTTTCAGAGCTACTTGCTGCGTGGATACCTAAAATCTGTCATTACAGATTCCCAAGAAGTTTACGGTCCTCTTGATAATTGTAACTGAGGACCTGAACCTACATTCCCGTGTGTTTCTTATGAACATCTTCGGTCATAATCCAGTTCCCTAAGAATCAATTGGCATTTTGCTACTAAATCCCTTGCTTCCAGGAGCCTCAAAATACAGAACTTTCTTGTGGTCGGGCTGGTGGCAATTGGGATATTGGGTTTGCATATCCCACATTTATGTGATGTCTTGTAAAGGGACCGTGGGAACTTGGATTACAGTTCCCAGGTACCATATGTGAGTCTTCCTATTGATATCCAAACAACTTGGATTCTACGTTCATCAGTAAATATTCAGCGAATTTCTGAGAAGGAAGCAATCTGCGTAATGGGAGTCCTCATATACAGGAATATACATGGCCTCTTGCTACAGAAGAATAAGGAATCTGAGTCACACGAGTCCTGACATACCAAAAAACTACAGGGATTCTTACTAAGGGTTAAAAATGTCTCAGGGATTTGATGCACGTATTTGGGAAATGGGAATCCTCATATATAGGAAAATTTACATCCTCTTGTTAAGGACGAATAAGGAATCTGGGTTAACATACGCTCAATCCTAAATATACACAGGGCATCTTTCTAAGGGCTAAACGAAGATCAGGTTTTCTTAGCAAGTATCTGGGTAATGGGAGTCTTCATACACAGGAAACTACACAGTCTCTTGCTAAGAAAGAATAAGGAATCTCGTTTTCTCATGTCCTCAATGCCAAAAATCTACTGGGCATCTTGGTAAGGGCCAAACAAGGATTAGGATTTCGAAGCAGGAATCTGGAAAATGGGAGTCATCAACTGCAGGAAACTACAAGGGCTCTTTCTAAGGAAGAATAAAGAATTGGGTTTACACGAGTCCTCAATTCCAAAAATGTACAGGACGTCTTGCTATGATCTACAAAACTCTGGGCTTCGATGTCCCTACATTTCTCTGAGCTATTTCCTATTTGGATATTATGAATCAGTCATTCCAGAAGACCAGCAACATTCTGGTCCTCTCGATAGTTTAAAGGGTACTATGGCACTACAAATCCATTTAGATTCTGATTCCTCTAACGCCAAATTCCAGGACACAAGTAATCATCTCGGTTCTTTTGAATGTGAGCCCTGAGTTCAGGACTCCCAAGTCTACAGGAGGGACATTAAGTCATATGCCAGAAACCTCTGGTAGTTCAGCTATTCGGAATTAGGAACTTGGGCTTGGATGTTGCACCATTTTTAGAAGGTATTTTTGGGAGGGCACCAGGTTCTTGGCCTCCAAGTCTACAGGAACATTCTGGAGTCTTTCCATTGGGAGCCAAGAGACAGGACTTCCAGTGCACCGGGAAACATTTGGTCGTTTTGCTGAGAATGAAGCAGGAATCTGGGACACTACGTCTCCAGAAATCTTCTACTCATATTACCAGTGTGGAACAAGGAAAATCAGTTTCCATGTGACCAGCAAACTTCTGGACAGTTGCTCATTTTACCCTGGCTTCAGGTAGTTCTCAAACCTAGAAGTCTACAGGATATTTGTCAATGTTAATCTGGAATTTGGGAGTCCTGTTCCTCACATTTTTCAGAGCTAATTTCTATACCCATACCACAAATCTGACATTACCAATCCCCAGGAATCTGCTGCTCCTCTTGTTAGTTGTAACAGAGAATCTGGCCATCTACTCCGCTTGTTTTGCAGGAGGCTGGAAGGCCAGATTCCACAACCCAAGGAATCATCTACCCATTTTATAATCTAATTTATGGCTTCATATTTTCCTCCTAATTCCAAAAATACTA
>NW_006945486.1:0-862 GCF_000164805.1 Carlito syrichta | reverse complement strand
GTCCTGTATATGAGACTCTCATTCCCTAGATTCCTGTTTCAAAACCCTGTTTCTTGTTTAGCCTTAGAAAGACGCCCTGTAGATTTTTTGATAAAGGAACCGTGTAAAACTGATTTGTTCCTTTTTTTCTTTAAAAGAGGCCATGCAGTTTCCTGTATATGAGGACTGCTATTACCCACATTAATGCTTCGTATCCCTGATTTTTCTTTAGCCCTCAGCAAGATGCCCTGTTGATTTTTCGGATTGAGGACTCATATAACCCACATTCCTTATTTTTAGCAGCAGTCGTGCAGTTGCCTGTATATGAGGACTTCCTTTCCCAGATACATGCTTCGAAACCATGATGCTTGTTTAGACCTTAGGAAGACGACCTGTAATTTTTTTCTGGACTGAGAACACATGTCACACGGATTCCTTATTTTTTCTTAACAAAAGTTTCTGCACGTGCCTGTATATGAGGATTTCATTTCCCCAGATTATCCATAAAAAACCCAAATTCCTATTTAGCCCTTAGCAAGACACCCTGAAGGTTTTTTTGGTATTGAGTACACGTGTAAACCAGATTCCTTATTCTTCCTTAGCAATAGACAGTGCAGTTTCCTGTATATGAGGAATCCCATTATCAAGATTCCTACTCCCAAAACCTGATTGGTGGTTATCTCTTAGCAAGACGCTCTGTAGATTTTTGGGATGGAGCACTCATGTAACCACGATTCCTTATGCTTTTGTACCAAGAGGTCGTGCACTGTTCTGTATATGAGGACTCCCATTACCGAGATTCCTGCTTCATTCTCAGCAAGACGCCGAGACATTTCCTGTTGACCTAGAATTTTAGTTGTTTGGATATCAAGAGAAAGACCCC
>NW_006945485.1:0-372 GCF_000164805.1 Carlito syrichta | reverse complement strand
GGGATTGAGGACTCATGTAAACAAGATTCCTTATTCTTCCTTAGCAATATGCCATTTAGTTTCCTGTATATGATGACCCCCATTACCCAGCTTCCTGCTTTACTCTGTAGAATGCCAAGACAGTTCCTGGTGACCTAGAATTCCAGTTGTTTCGATATAAAGAGAAAGACTCCCATAATGTTCTTTGGGAACTGGAATCCAAGATTCTTGGTTCCCCTTAACAGGACCTCCCTAAAATGCGGAATCTTCAAAACCCAACATCCCAATTCCGACCTGCCTGTCCACAAGAATTTTCTGTAGTTTGCGGTCCCCTGAATTGAGAGATTTTGTACCAACATGACGTTTGATTCCTGGGAATCATGATTATGGTCC
>NW_006945484.1:0-4421 GCF_000164805.1 Carlito syrichta | reverse complement strand
AATTAGGAGGAAAACATGAAGCCCAGAAATACATTATAAAATGGGGAGATGATTCCTTGGGTTGTGGAATCTAGCCTTTCCAGCCTCCTGCAAAACAAGTGGAGTAGGTAACCAGATTCTCTGTTACAACTAACATGAGGAGCAGCAGGTTCCTGGGGATCGGTAATGTCAGATTTGTGGTATGCATATAGGAATTAGCTCTGAAAAATGTGAGGAACAGGACTCCCAAATTCCTGATTAGCATTTAAAATATCCTGAGGACTTCTAGGTTTGAGAACTACCTGAAACCAGGGAAAAATTAGAATCTTTTCAGAAGTTTGCTGGTCACCTGTAAACTGATTTTCTTTGTTCCACATTGGTAACATGAGTAGAAGCTTTCTAGAGACATAGTGTCCCAGATTCCTGCTTCATTCTCAGCAAAACGGCCATATGTTTCCCGGTGCTCTGGAAGTCCAGACACTTGGCTTCCAATGGAAAGACTTAAGAATGTTCCTGTAGACTTGGAAGTCAAGAACTTGGTGTCCTCCCAAAAATACCTTCTAAAAATGGTGCAACATCTAAACCCAAGTTCCTATTCCGAATAGTTGAACTACCAGATGTTTCTGGCATACGACTTAACCCTGAGCTCAGGGCTAACATTCAAAAGTACCGAGATGATTACTTGTGTCCTGGAATTTGGCGTTAGAGGATCCAGAATCTAAATGGACTTGTAGTGCCATATTACCCTTTAAACTATCGAGAGGACCAGAATGTTGCTGGTCTTCTGGAATGACTGATTCATAATATCCAAGTAGGAAATAGCTCAGAAAAATGTGGGGACGTCGAAGCCCAGAGGATTGTAGACCTTAGCAAAACGTCCTGTATAGTTTTTGAATTGAGGACTCGTGGAAACCCAATTCTTTATTCTTCCTTAGATAGAGCCCGTGTAGTTTCCTGCATATGAGTACTCCCATTCTCCAGATTCCTGCTTTGAAATCCTGATTCTTGTTTAGCCCTTTGCAAGATGCCCAGTAGATTTTTGGCATTGAGGACACAGGAAAACCAGATTCCTTTTGTTTCTGAGCAAGAGACTGTGTAGTTTCCTGTGTATGAAGACTCCCATTCACCATATTCCTGCTATGAAATCCTGATTATTGTTTGGACCTTAGAAAGACGCCCTGTAGATATGTAGGATTGAGCATATGTTAACCCACATTCCTTATTCGTCCTTAGCAAGAGGCTGTGAAATTTTCTGTATATGAGGACTCCCATTCCCCAGATTTGTGCGTCAAATCCCTGATACATTTTTATCCCTTAGTAAGACTCCCTCTAGTTTATTGGGATGCAAGGACTCGTGTAACCCGGATTCCTTTTTCTTTTGTAGCAGGAGGCCATGTAGGTTCCTGTATATGAGTACTCCCATAACGCAGATTTCTGCTTCATTCTCAGCAATTCGCTGAAAATTTCCTGATAAACGTAGAATTCCAGTTGTTTGGATATCAATAGGAAGACTCACATATGATATCTGGGAACTGTAATCCAACTTCCCATGGTCCCCTTAACAAGACATCGTAAAAATGTGGAATATTGTAAACCCTATATCCCCACTGCCACCAGCCCGACCACAAGAAAGTTCTGTATTTTGAGACAACTGGAAGCGAAGGATTTAATAGCAAAATGCCAATTGATTCCTGGGAAACTGGATTATGGCCAAAGATGTTCATAAGAAACAAACGGAACTATAGGTCCAGATCCTGGATTACAATTATCAAGAGGACTGTAAACTTCTTGGAAATCTGTAATGAGAGATTTTAGGTATCCACGCAGCAAGTAGCTCTGAAAAATGTAGGGACCTACTAGCCCAGATTCCTCATTAAACCTTATCAAGAGGCCTTATAGATTTTGGTGATTGAGGACTTCCTGAACCCAGATTCCCTTCTCGTTCTCAGCAAGATGCCCTGATATTCCCTGCCATCTGGATTCCAAAATTCTGTATACAAATAGACAGATGTCCAGCTGTTTCCAAGGGACGTGGAATCCGTGATTCTGCTTTACATTTAAAAATATATACTACATACTTAGTAACCTCAAAACCCCCGGCCCATATCAAATAGATACACAAATGGAAGTTTTAGGATTACAAAGTATATCTTAAGTCAAGAGTTGCATACAAATATGGGGAGATGATTCTTTCAGTTCAGGAATCTGGCTTTAGTTGTCCTGAGGAACCCAACTAAATTTAAGGGATAGATTCTTGGTTGCAACAATCAAGACGACCAGAAGTTGCTTGAAATCTATAATGACACTTTTCAGTTCCAAGTGGCAAGTAGCTGTGAAGAATTTGGAGAAATAGAAGCCCAGATGCCAGATAAGCCCTTATAATGGAGCCCTGTAGAATTCAGGGATTGAGGCCTCCCATAGCCCAGATTCCTATTTTTTATTTTATCTGGAAAACGTCCAGACATTTTCTGGTGATATGGAAGTACAAACTCCTACATACAAATACTTATACGTCCAGAAGTTTCCCAGGGACCTGGAACAAGATTGCTGGTTCCCCCTTAAGAATACTTCCTAAACATGTGGGAACCCCTAATCCCATATTCTGAATACCACAAAGAATAACCAGCAGTATTTTCTGAACTACGAGGTAAACCTGAACCTGGAGATCACTTGAACAAACGGCGAGATGATTCCTTGGGTTGTGGAATCTGGCCTTATAGGACCCTGTGAAACAAACGGACCAGTAGGCCAGATTCCGAGTTACAAGTATCAAGGGGCGCAACAGGTTCCTTGGGATCGGTAAAGCCCGATTGGTGGTATGAATATAAGACATAGCTCTGAATAATATGGGGAATGGACTCGCAGATTCCAGATATGCATCTAGCTAAAGTCCCTTTCGAGTCCTAGGATGAGTACTGCCTTAAGCCAGGGATAAGTGTAGCAATTGCCCAGATCTTTGCAAGTTACATGGAATCCGAGTTTGCTGGCTCCTATTTAGTAACTCGTGTAGAAACTTTCAAGGGACACATTGACCCAGATTCCTGTTTCGTTCTAAGCAAAACGCCAAGATGTTTCCTGTTGTCCTGAAGACCAGACTCTTGTATACCAATAGTAAGATGACAAGATTATTCCTGCGGACGTTGAATCTAAGATTCCTGGTTCCATCCCAAAAATACCTCCTAAAAAATGTGAACGCCTAAACCCAAAGTCCTAATTTCGAACAGCTGAACCACCAGAAGTTTCTGGAGTCCGAGGTAACACTGAAGTCACGGCTTACATAAGAAAAATCCGAGATGATTACATGTGTCCTGGAATCTGGCCTCAGAGTTTCTGAGTATCTAAATGGACTTGTAGTGCCAGATTCTCGTTCGCAATTATTAAGAGTAGCAGAATGCTGCTGGAGTTCTGGAAAGATTGTTTCATAATATCCACATGGGAAACAGATGTAAAACATGAGGGGACTTGAAGTCTGGATTATTGTTTAGACCTTAGGAAGACGTCCTGTAGATTTTCGGGATTGAGGACTCATGCAACCCCGAATCCTTATTCTTCATTAGCAAGAGACAGTGCATTTTCCTTTATATGAGGACTCCCATTAACCAGACTCCTGCTTCATTCTCAGCAAGACACTGAGAGATTCATGGAGATGTAGAATTCAAGTTGTTTGGATGTCAATAGAAGGGCTCCCAGAAGCTTCCTGGGGAATTTGAAACCAAGATTCCTGCTTCCCCTTTAATAAGACACCCTAAATATTTGGGGACCTAGAAGCCCAGTGGCCTTGTAGACTTCAGCAATTGAGAACTCCAAGCACCCGCATTCCCTTTTCATTCTCTGCAAGATGCCCTGATTTTCCCTGTTGATGTGGATTCCAAACACTGCATATAAAAAGACAAATGCCAAGAAGTTTCCTAGGGACGTGGAATCCATGATTCCTGGTTACCTTTAAAAATAAGTACTAACCATTTGGCAACTGCAAAACCCTTGTCCCCTCTCAAAGAAAAAGGACAAACGGAAGTTGAAGGATTATAAGTTTCATCTTAACCAGAGTTACATCCAAATATGGCAAGAAGATTCTTTTTGTCCTGGAATCTGGCCTTAGTTGTTCTGACTAACCTAATGGACTTGTAGTGTCTGATACCTGTTTACAACTATCAAGAGGACCAGAATGCTGCTGGAATCCTGAAATGACTGATTCGTAATATCCGCATACTAAAATGCTCCAAAACACGAGGGGAACTCGAAGCCCTGATTTTTGTTTGTCCCGCAGCAAGAAACCCTGGGAATTTTATGGATTGAGGACTCGTATAAAAATGATTCTTTATTCTTCCTTACCTAGAGGCCGTGTATTGTCCTGTATATGAGGACTCTCTTACCGTAGATTCCTGTTTCAAAACCCTGATTTTTGTTTAGCCCTTAATAAGACACCATGTAGATTTTTTGAT
>NW_006945483.1:2290-5086 GCF_000164805.1 Carlito syrichta | reverse complement strand
GGAATCCAAGATTGCTGGATCACCTTTAAGAATAATGTCCCACATATGTAGGAACTCCGAAAGTCAGGTTCCGAATATCAACCAGATATTCCAGCAGTAGTTTCAGAATTAGGAGGAAAACATGAAGCCCAAAATCACATTATAGAATGAGGAGATGATTCCTTGGGTTGTGGAATCTGGCCTTCCACCCTCCTGCAAAACAAGCGGAGTAGAGGACCAGATTCTCTGTTACAACTAACAAGAGGAGCAGCACGTTCCTGGGGATCGGTAATGTCAAATTTGTGGTATGGATATAGGAATTAGCTCTGAAAAATGTGAGGAACAGGACTCCCAAATTCCTGATTAGCATTCAGAAATATCCTGTAGACTTCTAGGTTTGAGAACTACCTGAAACCAGGGAAATATTAGCAACTGCTCAGATGTTTGCTGGTCACATGGAAACTGATTTTCCTTGTTCCACATTGGTAACATGAGTAGAATCTTTCTGGAGACATAGTGTCCGAGATTCCTGCTTTGTTCTCAGCAAAATGACCAAATGTTTCCTGGTCCTCTGGAAGTCCAGACTCTTGATTCCCAATGGAAAGTATCCCGAATTTTCCTGGAGACTCAGAAGCCAAGAACCTGGTGTCCTCCCAAAAATACCTTCTAAAAATGGTGCAACATCTAAACCCAAGTTCCTAATTCCGAATAACTGAACTACCAGATGTTTCTGGCATACGACTTAACCCTGAACTCAGGGTTCACATTCAAAAGAATCGAGATGATAACTAGTGTCCTGGAATTTGGTGTTAGAGGATCCAGAATCTAAATGGACTTGTAGTGCCATAGTACCCTTTAAACTATCAAGAGGACCAGAATGTTGCTAGTCTTCTGGAATGACTGATTCATAATGTACAAATAGGAAATAGTTCAAAAAAATGTGGGGACGTCGAAACTCAGAGTTAGGGAGACGTTAGCAAGACATCCTGTACTTTTTTGAAATTGAGGACTCGTTTAAACTCAATTCGTTATTCTTCCTTACATAGAGCCCGTGTAGTTTCCTGCACATGAGGACTCCCCATTTCCCAGATTCCTGCTTCGAATTCCTGATTCTTGTTTAGACCTTACCAAGTTGCCCAGTAGATTTTTGGCATTGAGGACACGGGAAAACCAGATTCCTCATTCTTTCTTAGCAAGAGACTGTGAAGTTTTCTGTGTATGAAGACTTCCATTACCCAGATTCCTGCTATGGAAACCTGATTCTTTTTTAGCTCTTAGAAAGACGCACTGTAGGTATTTAGGATTGAACATATATTAACCCAGATTCCTTATTCATCCTTAGCAAGAGACTGTGTATTTTCCTGTATAAGAGGACTCCCATTCCCGAGATTCATGTGTCAAATCCCTGATACATTTTTATCCTTTAGTAAGACTCCCTGTAGTTTTTATGGGATGTGAAGACTCGTGTACCCAGATTCCTTATTCTTCTGCAGCAAGAGGCCGTGTAGGTTCCTGTATATGAGGACTCCCATAACTCAGATTCCTGCTTCATACTCAGCAATTCGCTCAATATTTCCTTATGAACATAGAATTCCAGTTGTTTGGATATCAATAAGAAGACTCGCATATGATACCTGGGAGCTGTAATCCAAGTTCCCACAGTCCCCTTAACAAGACATCATAAAAATGTGGAATATTGTAAACCCTATATCCCAATTGCCACTAGCCCGACCTCGAGAAAGTTCTGTATTTTGAGGCCACCTGAAGCGAAGGATTTAGTAGCAAAATGCCAATTGATTCCTGGGGAACTGGATTATGGCCGAAGATGTTCATAAGATTGAAACTGAATTGTAGGTCCAGATCCTCGATTAAAATTATCAAGAGGACCGTAAACATCTTGTGAATCTGTAATGAGAGATTTTAGGTATGCATGCAGCAAGTAGTTCTGAAAAATGTAGGGACCTACAAGCCCAGACTCCTCATTAAACATTATCAAGAACCCTTATAGATTTTGGCGATTGAGAACTCCCTGAACCCGGATTCCCTTCTCGTTCTCAGCAAGATGCCCTGATTTTCCCTGGCATCTGCATTCCAAAATTCTGTATAAATATAGACAAATTCCCAGCTGTTTTCCAGAGAGGTGGAATCCATGATTTTTGGCTACCTATAAAAATATGTACAACATACTCAGCAACCTCAAAACTCCAGGCCCATATCAAGTAGATGCACAAGTGGAAGTTCTAGGATTACACAGTACATCTTAAGTCAAGAGTTACATGCAAATATGGCGAGATGATTCTTTCAGTCCAGGAATCTGACTTTAGTTGTCCCGAGGGAGCCAACAGAATTTAAGGGATAGATTCTTGGTTGCAACAATCAAGAAGGTCAGAAGGTGGCTGGGAATCTATAATGATCATTAGCAAGTGCCAAGTAGCTCTGAAGAATTTGGAGAACTAGAAGACCAGATTCCAGATAAGTTTTTGCAATGAAGCCCTGTAGAATTCATGGATTGAGACCTCCTGTAACCCAGATTCCTTTTTTTTATTTATCTGGAAGAAATCCAGACATTTTCTCGTGATGTGGAAGTACAAACTCTTACATACCAATACTCATAAGTGTTTAGCCCTTAGCAAGACACCCTGAAGTTTTTTGGGGGATTGAGAACACGTGTAAACCAGATTCCTTATTGTTCCTTAGCAATAGACAGTGCAGTTTCCTGTATATGAGGACTCCCATTATCAAGATTCCTACTCCCAAAGCCTGATTGGTGGTTATCTCTTAGCAAGACGCTCTGTAGATTTTTGGGATGGAGTACTC
>NW_006945483.1:0-817 GCF_000164805.1 Carlito syrichta | reverse complement strand
TTTTTGGGATTGAGGAATTGTGTAACCCAGATTCCTAATTCCTTTTTAGCAAAAGGTCATGTAGTTCCTGTATATAAGGAATCCATTTCCCCAGATTCATGCTTAAAACACCCTGATTCGTGTTTAGCCCTTAGCAAGACGCCCTGAAGTTTTTTGTAGATTGAGGGCACGTGTAACGCAGATTCCTTATTAGTACTTAGCAATAGGCAATGAAGTTTCATGTATGTGGGGACTCCCATTACCCAGATTCCTACTTCAGAAACCTGATTCGTGGTTACCCATTTGGAAGACACGCTGTAGGTTTTGGGATTGAGGACTCATGTAACCAAGATTCCTTATTCTTCCTTAGCAATATGCCGTGTAGTTTCCTGTACATGCCGTGCAGTTTCCTGTATACCCATTACCCAGCTTCCTGCTTCACTCTGCAGGATTCCGAGACAGTTCCTGGTGACCTAGAATTCCAGTTGTTTGGGTATCAGGAGAAAGAGTCCCATAATGTTCTTTGGGAACTGGAATCCAAGATTCCTGGTTCCCCATAATAAGACCTCTCAAAATGTGTAATCTTCAAAACTCAACATCCCAATTCAGACCTGCATGCCGATGAGCATTTTTTGTAGTTTGAGGTCACCTGAATCGAGGAATTTTGTACAAATATGCCATTTGATTCCTGAGGAACATGACTATGTTCGTAAATGTTCAAAGGACACAAAACGATTTGTAGGGCCAGATCCTTATTACAACTAACAAAAGGACCAGAAAGTTCCTGTGGATCTATAATGACAGATGTAGGGTATTCACAGAGCAAGTAGCTCTGGAA